>NC_087207.1:31352977-31370477 GCF_015104395.2 Macrobrachium nipponense | reverse complement strand
GCATCTCTGTGTGTTGTTGCAAAGAATTCTGAAAATCATCAAAAAATAATACGATTAGCATTTATATATATCCTTTTTTGCTCAAATAGAACCCTGATATGAGTCTCATAAGTTTAATTAAAGTAGTTTCAAATCTGACATAAAAATGCTTCGAATGTAAACTTTTAAAAAATCAGCTTCAGGGTCTCATTTTATGGTAGAATCAAGTAATAAACTGCAGGCAATTTAGTATCTCCCCCTCATACTTTTCCTACTTTTATTATCCTATTTTTCTATTTATATTGCTTTTTTAGGGAGTAGATTCAGGAGGGTCAGAGCTGGAAGCTTCTACAGCTTTTTGTACTTAAATTTGAACATGAGGACTGAAACTAATGTTATCAGTTCTGTATGTATCGAATTCCCCTTGAATCGGAATTCTTTAGAAATTTAATAATTCAAAAATATCTGAAGATTATAACTATGTTTGATAAATTCGAAATAAAATCAGTGCTAACTCTTCACTGTATTGAAATTCTTTTTTATTATGTGCAGCAAAAGTTGTTACTTTTTTTATCCTCCGAGATGCAAGAGGTAAGCCTGGCACTGGCCACTTTTATTTGATAAGGGAAGACTTTCCCATCATTGCTCCCTTATGATTTAAAAAAATAAATAAATAAAAAATTGGAGCACAAAAGACACATCGGTGAATTTTTCATAGTTTAACTGATCGTAAGGCAGGATAAATGCAATTTTCTCGAAGTTATATTGTACAGGAGCTCTTGCTGGCCATTCCAGTGAGTATTGGGTATGCATTAATACTAGATAAGACTTTTGACCAGGCATTCAGTTGGCGAAAATTATAAGTTAATGATGAAGATCATCTTGTATGTAGAGAAATATGATTGATACTGCTGCAACAACAACAACAACAACAACACCACTACCACCTCCAACAACAACAACAACAACAATAATAATAATAATAATAATAATAATAATAATAATAATAATAATAATAATAATATGAAGGTAGGAGACCCTCTCTCAAACTGTTTTGTTAAAGATGATGGCAGCATCAGTGGAATTGATTTTATATATTGTCTTTTCAATTCTTCTTATTATTCTCTCTCATCAGGGCTGATATTTGCTAATAGCTGGCCGATATCATATCTCGGTGAAAGAAATGTTTTCTAAAAATAATAATTTATTGATATGATAACAAAAGTGGTTAACAAATCTTAGTCTAAGGGCGTAACGGAATTCCAACGTTTCCAACCGTATCATCGGTTCATTTTCAAGGAAAGGTGAGCTTGAACTGATTGAAATGGGGTCGTTCGGCGGTATTTATTGTGTCCCAGGTGCTCTGTCTGATGGGCGCTGCATTTTCATTGGCTGAAACAAGAGGATTAAGTCCCTGAGTCAAGCCGTCTTGCAGAGGTGGAAGCTCGCACTGCTCTTCTCGTGCGGACGCTGGAGACTGGGAGCGGTGGTATTGGAAGGTCATTGCCGATAGACGGGGGCACCTGATTGGCCCGTTCGATCGCTCTATGGTGCTGGCGGGCGGCGCCTTCGTGCCACCAGTCGGGAGGAGTGAAGTCTCTTGGGTGGTGTTTGAGGCTGGGGTCTCTCCTTCCCGATGTGTAGGGCCTCCAAGAGGCGGAGGCGACGGTGGTCTGCTGCCTTATCGATAATTCTGATATTAGGAATAATGTCATTCCTAGTTATCCTGGTATTGTGGACGTTTTTGGCATGATTATGGATGGCACCTTCCTGAGCGTGGCAGGATATCCTCTTCGAAAATCGCATAGTCGTCATACCAAAGTAAGCGCCGGGGCATTCCCGGACAGGGCATTTGTACTGGTAGACAACGATATTAATTAAAAGAAGGGCAGGAAATGAAAATGCAAATGGGTTTAGTGAGACAACAAAAATTAAGTTTTAAAACAATGAGCGAAGCCCAATGCCATATATTTTCGGGAGAGAGAAAAATGGAGCCCCATCCACCCATGGAAGCATCGAGGAGAATATCAGGGAGATGCCCATTCGCTGTTCCTGAACTTTTTAATATGCATGACAAGATGTGAGCGCCCCACCACCGAAAATCCTTCATAAAAAAATTCATGGGACCAGAATTAATTACCCGGGCCCAACAAAATGTGCTTTACTTTGGAGCTGCCTTTATCTCTCTCTCGCTCTCTCTCTCTCTCTCTCGTCTCTCTCTCTCTCCTCTCTCTGTATGTGTGTATATATATATATATATATCTATATATATATATATATATATATATATATATATATATATATATATATATATACATATATATATATATATATATATATATATATATATATATATATATATATATATTATATATATATATATATATATTATATATATATATATATATATATATATATATATATATATATATATATATATATATATATATATATATATATATATATATATATAATATATATATGGAACTACAAATGTCTTTAATATCTAGTTCCGCTCTACCTCGGAATTAATATATTTTTCATATATGCTTAACCAAGGGGGAAAGGTTTATTGAGCGATAATAGAATTGGCGATCGACAGGCGCGAACCAGCGACCTCTCAATTCTAGGACTGGCAGTGAAGCCGTTAAACCAAACCACCCCGGGGTGGTTTAAGGCTTCACTGGCAGTCCTGGAATTGAGAGGTCGCTGGTTCGCGTCTGTCGATCGCCAATTCTCTTATCGCCCAATAAATTCCCCCTTGGTTAAGCATATATGAAAATATATTAATTCCGAGGTAGAGCGGACTAGATATTAAAGGACATTTGTAGTTCGATATATGTATATGAATAACGGTAATGTGATGACTTATATATATATATATATATATATATTATATATATATATATATATATATATATATATATATATATATATATATATATATATATATATATATATATATATATATATATATATATATATTTATTTATAAACATTTGTGTGTGTGCGCACGCGTGCGTGTGTCTGCCATTTCTCATAAACTTTACTTGTTTCCTTCAAAGATATACTTTCGTTTTTTTTTATCTCAATATTTTATATCAATCATCACTAGTAGTCGTTTTACTCTTTTTTTCTCCTTGTGTACATGATTTCTGTATCTTATATATTGATTGTTTTAGTATAATTATCCTTCGTTTAAGTGTTACTTTCCTTTCCTTTTCCCGGGATTTTCCTTCTTTCCTTCCAGAACTTTCATCTTCCATTCCCCGACTATTTTTAGCAGAGATTCCCGCCTTGCCAAAGCATCCTTTTTAATGTCTCATGCAAAGGCTTCTCCCAAATGGCTTCGCCCAAAGAGCCTTTCCGCTTAATCTCTCCCAACGTCAAGCCACCATCCCTGAATCTCGCCGCCTCAACCAGAGCTTCCATTATCAAGGCTGTTGTCTCTGCATGTCAACTCTTCCTCCGTAAACAGCTCGCTTCCGCCTAAGCCCTAGACTCAACGAACTAGAAGGACCCAGGCATGGCTACCCTCTGAAACAACACCATCCCCCTCCCCCAACCTCCCACAGCTTTCTTCTTCTGCTTTTGTTCCTGGCGAAATGAGGATCTTTTCCTGATAGAGGTTGGTTTAGATTAAAGTGGCTTATGCCAGCGTTTTTCCTTGCCTTAAGGCAGCCGGTTAGCGAGGTAAAGTCTTCAAAGATGGGAGAGGTCTTTCGTGGAGGATTTTCCTGAAAATATTTTGTATAAATTTCTCTCTTTCTCTTATTCCTGACGATTCATAAATGCAGGGAATTTCTGTATCAATAGAGCAAATGTAAGGCCGGGTATTCACGCACAGGTTTACCTGTCAGTCTCCCTGTCAGTTCATCGAAACTGACGTTAAAAAGTAAATGTGGAGGGCAGTTTGTGGGCGGAGTCAGTCCACTCACCAAAACTGATGAACTGATGGAAATCCTTAAAGTTCTTTCGACCGACTGACAGGTGATCGCAGACGTGGACGGGTAACCAACGATTTTATGACAGTTCTCCGCCGGATTTCGTCTGGGAAGGATCTCAGTCGCTCGGACTAGAATATGAATAAACTATGTATATAGGCCTAATTAATTTCATTGTTAGACAATGCGGTTCTACATGCAGACCGTTACCAGTCCAAATCTTATGATAAATATAAAGAAAAAAAAAAAAAAAAAACATTTCCATGCTTCACGGTCTATTTCATAAATAACTGAACCAACCCCCAGGTCTAATTTAGCCTGATTTATTAATATTGTATGAGAATAGATATCTCTCTTTAATAGGGAGTATCTACATATACCATTCTCTGTTATGCCTTTTTGCTTCTTTCCTATTCTGAAGTGAATTGTCACAGCAGCAGCTTTTCTTTGTAGGTCTACATCCTTATCACCCAGCGGAGTTTCCATCGCTGCCATATAATACAGTTGTTGCCCGACGAAGGCTGGGCGAGAAATGAGGCGATGACCTCGAGTTGACTGTCCGACTGACAGTTCTACTCTGCACACGTGAACTTGTTTATCGTCCGTTCTATTTTAGCCTTTTTAGCCTTTAGTTAAAACTTGCTTGTCATTTGAAGATAGGTTAAAATAAAGAAAAACGAAGATCGAACAAATTATCATTATGTTGCCAGTTACCAATCATTTTTGTTATAATATTCGTTCCTCTGAGTGTTAACTGACGAAATGTACTTTGAATTTTTCTTTGGTAGCTCTCAAAGTTATTCTCCGTAGGGGGATATCGCCGTCAGTGCACCTCACTCGGTGCAATGTAGGTATTACTTAAGGTCCTTAGGAACGTCCCTTCGGCCCCTAGCTGCAACCCCTTTTATTCCTTTTATTGTACCTCCGTTCTTATTCTCTTTCTTCCATCTTACTGTCATCTTTCTCCTAACAATTGTTTCATAGTGCAACTGCTTTGAGGTTTTCCTCCTGTTACCCTTTCAAACATTATACTGTCGCTTTCCGTTTCAGCGCTGAATGGCCTTAGTTGCCCAAGTGCTTGGCATGATGCCAAAAAATCTTTATCTTATATATAACAACAGATGAGATTATGACTAAAAGTTAATTTTTTGCTCGAGGTTAATAGAAAAAAAGATTAGCAATTATAGTACGTCACATATCTTTATGTTCAATTTAACCATTGGTCAGCTGACACGCAAGTTTTAACAAGTGAAAACAAAAAAACATCTAGCCTCAGTAGTTTTCAAGATCTGGGGACGGACAGAAAAAGATCAGACGGACAGACAAAACCAAAATATAAAAAGGGATAGTAAAAGTATAGAATGCTAACGAGGGCTCTCTCCAAGAGGCTGGTGGTACTAAAGAAGGTTCATTTCGTGTGTCTGATAGTTACCGAACCAGAAGGAAGCGATAGTATTCACTTTCTACCAAAAACTGACGACAACTGCTGACGATAATTTCCTAATAAGGAAGAACATGTTACGTCTGTAGCTATCACTTTTCATGCTTTAGCCTTGTAGGGTAATAGTCCGAGTCATCGTCATCGTACGTTACCCTTAACCATCTCGTCTTCTTCCAAGCAGCCTGTTCTGTTCTCCATTGTATCTACCTTTTAAAAGAGATCTGGAAGTCAACGCAAGATTTCTGCTTAATGAATATTTGGTTTTTAACTTGATTTCGTTGTTTCGGTATGAGCTGACAGCGTTGCTATTTCCTGTGATAATTTGAAAGTGACATTCACGCTAGTTACGAAGAAAGACGGTATGGAATGGTACTATAAGGATGTGCTTGTGTGTGTTGTGTGTGTTTTGTGTGCGAGCGTGTGCGTACGTGTCTGTTTGTATTCGTGTGTGCATGATTGTTGCAAACGTTCAATTGAATTGAAGAATGATTTGAGTAGAAGGACATTTGTTAACAGTCGTAAATTGTATTTGAAAATTATTCTGGAAAATTAACAATCACAAACACAAGTCGCTAATGAAATTCTTCTCTCTCTCTCTCTCTCTCTCTCTCTCTCTCTCTCTCTCTCTCTCTCTCTGATTAGCGATCTTTTCAATCTGTATTTCCCATTACCTTCTGTTATTACTACTCAATGAATGGGAGGAAGAGAATTCTTTTGGAAGCTTGAATTTCCAGTCATTCCCTGTGGTGGGCTTTTGTTCCATATGGATAGGGTCATCTTTCCTATAATAATAATAATAATAATAATAATAATAATAATAATAATAACAACAACAACTTTGATAGTGCAACGGCCCCCTAGAACGGCTAAAAAGGCTAAAATAGAACGGACGATAAACAAGTTCACACGTACATAGCAGAACTGTCAGTCGGACAGTCAACCCGAGGTCATTGCCCTCATTTCTCGCCCAGCCTTCGTCGTGGCAACAACTATATTATATGGCAGCGATGGAAACTCCGCTGGGTGATAAGGATGTAGACCTACAAAGACCAGCTGCTGTTACGACAATTCACTTCAAAATAGGAAAGAAGCAAAAAGGCTTAACAGAGAATGGTATAGATACTCCCTATTAAAGAGAGATGTCTATTTTCGTACAATATTAATAAATCAGACTAAATTAGACCTGGGGGCTGGTTCAGTTATTTATGAAATAGACCTTGAAGCCTACTTTCACTAGTAACACCTTTCATAAAAAGGCAGGACAATGGTCTAGGCCTATACCAAATTGTCTATCGCATGGAAATATTATTTTCTCTTAAATTTACCATTAGATTTGGACTGACAACGGTCTGCAAATAGCACCGCATGGTCTAACAATGAAATGAATTAGGTCTATGTATACATAGTTTATTCATATTCTAGTCCGAGCGACTGAGATCCTTCCCAGACGACATCCGGCGGCGAACTGTCATAAAATCGTTGTTTACCCTTATGTCCACACGTGCAATCACCTGTCAGTTGGTCGAAAGATCTTAGGCAATACCATCAGTTCATGAGTTTTGGTGAGTGGACTGACTCCGCCCAAAAACTGCCGTTCACACTTACGTTTTAACGTCAGTTTCGATGAATTGACAGGGAGACTGACAGGTAAACCTGTGCGTGATTACCCGGCCTTACATTTGCTCTATTGATACAGAAATTCCCTGCATTTATGATTCATCAGGAAAAAGAGAAAGAGAGGAAATTAATACCAAATACTTTCAGGAAAATCATCCACGAAAGACCTCTCCCATCTCCGAAGACTTTACCGTGCTAACTGGCTGCCTTTAGGCAAGGAAAAACGCTGGCATAAGCCACTTTAATCTAAACCAACCTCCATCAGGAAAAGATCCTCCTTTCGCCAGGAACAAAAGCAGAAGAAGAAAGCTGTGGGAGGTAGGGGTGAGGGGGGGGGGGGGGGGTGTGGGGGTTTGTGGGGGGTTTGTGTTGTTTCAGAGTGTAGCCATGCCTGGGTCCTTTCTCGTTCGTTGAGTTTAGGGCTTAGGCGGAAGCGAGCTGTTTACGGAGGAAGAATTGACATGCAGAGACAACAGTCTTGATAATGGAAGCTCTGGTTGAGGCGGCGAGATTCGGGGATGGCGGTTTGACGTTGGGAGAGATTAAGCGGAAAGGCTCTTTGGGCGAAGCCATTTGGGAGAAGCCTTTGCATGAGACATTAAAAAGGATGCTTTGGCAAGGCGGGAATCTCGGCTAAAAAATAGTCGGGAATGGAAGATGAAAGTTCTGGAAGGAAAGAAGAAAAATCCGGGAAAAGAAAAGGAAATTAACACTTAAACGAAGAATTATAATTATACATAAAAAAGAAGATATATGGAAAAAGTGAACGAGAATATCAGGAAAAAGGAATGAAAAATAGCAGGGAAATAACAGGAATGTAATGGTAAAGGGAAAAATCAATAGAGAGAATCATGTACACAATGAAAAAAAAAAAGAGTGAAACGACCATTAGTGATGATTGATACAAAACTTTGAGATAAAAAAAATACCTTTGAAGGAAACAAGTAAAGTTTATGAGAAATGGCAGACACACGCACGCACACGCACACGCGCGCGCACGCACACATATATATATATATATATATTTATATATATAATATACATATATATATATATATATATATATATATATATATATATATATATATATAAAATATATATAGATATATATATATATATATATATATATATATATCTATATATATATATATAATAAATATATATATATATATATATATATATATATATATATATATATATATATATATATATATATATACAGAGAGAGAGAGAGAGAGAGAGAGAGAGCGAGAGAGAGAGAGAGAGCGAGAGAGATAAAGGCAGCTTCAAAGTAAAGCACACTTTTGTTGGGCCCGGGTAATTAATTCTGGTCCATGAATTTTTTATGAAGGATTTTAGGTGGTGGGGCGCTCACATCTTGTTCATGCATATTAAAAAGTTCAGGAACATCGAATGGGCATCTCCCTGATATTCTCCTCGATGCTTCCATGGGTGGATGGGGCCCGCCAATTTTTTCCTTCCCGAAAAATTAATATGCATGGGCTTCGTTCCATGTTTTGCTTAAAACTTTTTTTGTTTGCCTCACTGAACGCCCATTTGCATTTTCATTCCTGCCCTTCTTTTAATTAATATCGCCATTACACTAACGAACTTGCGATTACTTTTTTCTTGGACGCTGTTTTTAAATATTGTTTTAACGAAAGAGAAGTATCAGCCTTGATTTTAAGGAACTTTTACGCCTTATTTATTTATTTTTTTTAAGTTTCACAATAATTCAGGCTACGTGAATCATTTTTTGATTAGTCTGTTTCCCATTTTCCTTTTATGATTTTTTTTTATCTTTTTTTTATATTTTCATCATAACGGCATCGGACTTTTTAGGTTTAGTGAAATCGTGTGCGTTATTGGTAACATTGTTCCTACTATGAATAATGGAAATGATGATAATAATAATAATAAACCGAGGAGGTGAAATTACATCATTTAATATTTAGAACCATTATGTTCATAATATACACTAGTTGACCAACCCGACGCTGCCCAAGAAAACTCAGAAGGAGTCATAAAACTTTTTCTGAACCTCTTCGTACTGACTGTCCCGTTTATCTATGAACTACTAAGCTGGCTGTCCCTTTTAGACGAACATTACTGTCCCATCTATTTATGTATTCTATGATAACTGTCCCTTTTATTCATTTATGACTGGGTTGACTGTCCCATTTATCCATGAATTACTGCATTAATGTTCCTTTTATCCAAACAATACTGCTTTGACTGTCCCAGTTATCCAGGTATTACTGTGGTGACTGTCACTTTTATCTGGAAATTACTGCACTAACTGTCCTTTTATCCTAATATTACTGTGATGACCGTCCCATTTATTCAGGTATTATTGTACTGGCTACCCTTTTATCCCGGTATTAGTATGGTGACTGTTTTGACTGTCCCATTTATCCAGTTAGTGTTGTGATGTTTATACCATCTATCCATGTGTTATTGCAATGACCGTCCTTTTACCCATGTATTACTGTGCTGACTGTCCCATTAATCCAGTTTTTACTGTGATGACTGTCCGGTTTATCCAGATATTACTGTGGTGACTGCCTCTTTTATCCAGGTATTGATTTACTGACTTCCCCAATTATCCCAGTGCTCCTGTATTTAATGTCCCTTTTATCCAGGTATTACTGCTTTGACTCCCAATTATCCATGTATTACTGTGCTAACTGTCCCATTCATCCAGGTATTACTTTACTGACTGTCCCTCTTACCCAGGTGATACTATACTGACTGTCCCTTTTATCCAGGTATTGCTGTGATGACTTTCCATTTTATCCAGACATTACTGCGATGACTGTCCTATTTTCCAATCATTACTATGGCTGTCAGTCCCTTTTATCCAGGTATTACTCTTCTGACTGGCCTGTTAGCTAGGCATTACTGTGATGACTGTCCTTTTTATTCAGACATTACTGTAGTGGCTGCCCCATTAATGCAGGTATTACTATGCTGGCTGTCCCTTTTATCCAGGTGGAATTACTGTGGGACCCATTTATTATCCAAAGATTACTGTACCGACTGTCCCTTTTATCCAGTTATTAATGTAGTGACTGTAACATTTACCCAGATATTACAGTACAGACTGTCCCATTTATCCAGGTATTACTCTGATGACTTTCCATTGTATCCAGATAGGTGACTGACCATTGCATCCAGATAGGTGACTGTCCTATTTATCCAGACAGTACTTTGCTGTCTGCCCCTTTTATCCAGCATTGCTATTCTGACTGCCCCTCTTAACCAGGCATTACTGTGGTGACTGTCCAGTTTATCCGGACATTAATGTGGTCACTGTCCATTTATGCAGACATTACTATACTGACTGTCCCTATTATCCAAAGATTACTGTGCTGACTGTCCTCTTTATCCAGGCATTTCTGTGGTGACTGTTTAACCCTTGATACAGAATTACTGATTATAGGAAAGAAAAGCATTTTCAATAACATATTTCTGTGGTATCGAGTACATGAAATGAGGTATGATGAACCCATAGAGTTTATTTGCCACAAAAGTTACAAAGGAAGGGGTAGGAGGAGCAGGTTTGAAACCTACCATATTATCTAAGTTGGGTCAAATGATGGTCACGGTCCAAAGTTTGTCTAGATCGGTCAAGTGGTTCGGATTTCCATAGCGCACTAACATGCAAACATGCAAACTTACAAACGCGCTCCGAAAATTACAGCTAAAACACAGGGAGGTGGTTAGGGGTGAGATGGTGAAATATGGGTTGGCGGCGAAAGGGTTAACATTCTCCTTTTTCTTCTCCTTCTTCCCAATAGTTTTATTATCATCGTCCTTTCTAGTAGCAGTGCTATCAGTAGTACTAATATTTTTCTAGGGTGATACGCTGTCAATAACATCACGTGACGTTACGTGTATACTCGAAATTAAGAAGGGTGTAACCTGTTCAGCGATGATCATAGGCTATTACGAACGCATTAAACTTTTCCTATGAGAGTTAATAGAACCATGATGGCCTGAGAGAGAGAGAGAGAGAGAGAGAGAGAGAGAGGAGAGAGAGACCCTTTGTTCTAGACTGTTAGGGTTTGTGAAGTTCTCAGTAACGTTTAGCATTTTCTATGTGTCTACAAACTCCCTTGGTAAATTTGAAAAAAGGACGAAAAAACGTAGAGTTTCCATGAGAGAAGGAACCTATTATGGTGATATTTCAAGGAGAAAGAATAAAGGTAAACTAATAATGACCTTATTTGAGAGGGAAAACAATGAATGGCGTCATTTTATGAAGAAGGATATTGTGCAACAGTTTTGCTTTTCCGGCAATGGTAGACGACTCGAGGCAGAGAAAATATTACTTTATTTCTTAATGCTAAGATTTATCTAATTCGCCTCACACACACAGAAACACACAACACGCAGAAACAGGGAGAGAGAGAGAGAGAGATGCTGTACAAGGCAGATATTACGTCTACAGTTAGGGATAAAAAAAAACAAATTTCCGAAGTTATTCAAGCCTTTGAGGGCCAAGCTACGAGGTACAATATCTATGAAACCTCGTTACATTATTCAAAATCTGCTTCACGGCAGGAAAAAGTGGTATTAATGTTAAACTCTATTTCCCCGTGGAAAAACGGTTAAAATAACCCATTTTATTTATTTTATCTAAAATAAACTTTTAGGTCCAGCTTAGTCACCGTTTGACCATTTTCGGCGGAATACCTGTACCGCCCAGATTCTTAGAATTTATTTTTTTTCTTTGCTTTTTCTCTCTGGGCGTCTCATGACTCCGGGGATTTACCTATGTAAATACAATTCTTTTGTTTACGTTTGGAAAATTTACTTTAACATTTCACAATACTGGCGCTTCTATAGATAAGCAACCGAGGGTTCAGGAAAAAAATTGCTTTTAAAGTTACTAATACAATTACTATCATTATTTTTTTCTGATTATTTGTATGCATTTATAATATGATAGGGTTAATGAAACAGCTTTTCAATAAAAGTTTATTGAATATAAGATTTTATGAATGTTTAAGCAAAAAATATTAAAAAATAAGTATATTATTACAAATAACGGTATTATTATTATTATTATCATTATTATTATTATTATTATTATTATTATTATTTTTGTTGTTGTTGTTGTTGTTGGTGTGGTGGTGGTGGTGGTGTTGTTGTTGTTGTAGCAGTATCAATCATATTTCTCTACACACGAGATGATCTTCACCATTAACTTATAATTTTCGCCCACTGAATGCCCAGTCATAAGCCTTATCTAATATTTATGCATACCCAATACTCAATGGAATAGCCAGCAAGAGCTCCTGTACAATATAACTTCGAGAAAATTGCATTTATCCTGCCTTCCGATCAGTTAAAATATGAAAAATTCACCGATGTGTCCTTTGTGCTCCAATTTTTTTTATTTTATTATTATTATTATTCAAAATCCCACCTCGTCTCCTCCCAGAAAATACACTTACATTGAAGATTTAGGCCTTGACTAGAGGACGAGGGGTTTGAACAAGAAAAAAAAAAAGGTTGAAGAGGGAGGAAGTTTTACATAAAGGCTGGACTCTAGTTTTAAAAGCACTGTATTTACATAAATTTACAGAGGTCCTGGAAACACAGTTGGAAGAACTTCTCTAGGTCTACCAGGACACGTGGGGGGGAAGTCCGGCCACGTGTTTAGGAAAATTGCGCAAAGGAGCAAAATTGCAAGCTTGAAGGACTTCCAAGTTCTACCATAGCCAGGCACAACGTTTGTCTGCAATTAGAGGTGCATAGGTATGAGGCAGGGCACACGTGGGGCGAACTCTACTCACTGTTTTTCTCAATAAAAAGGCCACTCAGGGGGAAATGAAATGACTAGGAAATTTACACAGCAGAAACTATTTCGTGGCTTTAATTCACTAGGGGAATATTACTGGTATCACAGGGGAGTAATTACAGAATTGAGCCCAGATGGCGAAGGGGGGGATGAACACTGCACAATTTGCCTTGGAAAACGAAATGAAATACAGACAAAGATAAAACAATTCTCTGGTTGAAATGGAATCTCCTGTACAGTACCTTTTAATGAGGATGTCTTCTCCAAGTCGGGACACTATCGACTTAAAAAGATACTTGGGCTTCCCAAAGCATGGAAAGCAGGCCCAGGAGGCGGCGTCTGGTCAGGGCAAGAGATCTTGCCTCTCTGAGGTCTAGTGTTCTTCTGAGACCTCTCTCCTGTGTTCAAGGCCTTTTCAAGCTTTCTCCTGGATGGCTCCTCCTCATATGCCTGCAGGGGATATTCCAAGAACCAATGGAAGAAGAGGATAGCTTTTCAAAAGAAGAAGGAGAATGGATTCCTCCAAAGTGAAAGGGGCAACTTGTATAAATACCTTAACTTGGGTTAAAGATTATTCCTTTCCTTGTTTCTAGCTAAATCTTGAACATTATTATTATTATTATTTTTTTTTTTTGAAAACCATAAGGGAGGAATGATAGGAAAGTCTTCCTTTATCAAATAAAAGTGGCCAGTGCCAGACTTAGCTCTTGCACCTCGGAGGATAAAAAAAATAACAACTTTTGCTGCACATAATAAAAAAAAATTCAATACAGTGAAGAGTTAGCACTGATTTTATTTCGAATTAATCAAACATAGTTATAATCTTTACATATTTTTGAATTATTACATTTCTGCAGAAGCCCTATTCAAGGAGATTTCGATACATACAGAACTGATAACATTAGTTTCAGTCCTCAATGTTCAAATTTAAGTACAAAAAGCTGTAGAAGCTTCCAGCTCTAACCCTCCTGAATCTGCTCCCTAAAAAAGCAATTTAAATAAGAAAGAATCGGATAATAATACTAGGAAAAGTATGAGGGGGAGATACTAAATTGCCTGCAGTTTATTACTCGATTCTACCATAAAATGAGACCCTGAAGCTGATTTTTAAAAAGTTTACATTCGAAGCATTTTTATGTCAGATTTGAAACTCCTTTAATTAAACTTATGAGATTCATATCAGGGTTCTATTTGAACAAAAATGGATATATATGAATGCTAATCATATCTATTTTTTTATGATTTTCAGAAATTCTTTGCAACAACACAGAGATGCACTCATAAAGGTCACTGAACTGTACTATGCATTGCGAACTCGCGAATATAGCAATCTTTTTGTTCTTATATGATGCGGAAATGATTCCAGTTTAAAAACAAGTTAAGCGGATAGTAATTCATAATGACAAGTTACGGTTAAAATAAATATAGTGCAAACTATTATAGAAAAAAGAGAGAGAGAGAGAGAGAGAGAGAGAGAGAGAGAGAGAGAGAGAGAGAGAACTTATTCGAGTTGAAAGCGGGAGTTGCTATGCGGTATCACTGAATGAGTTTCACTGACAACAATGCAGCAAATGAAAATGTTTGTATGTAAAGTCTTATTCTATAGATGTTGGCATCTATGAAAAATATCTTAAGGCTGTCAATGTTTAGGATACAGATTAGCTGTGTTTATGGAAAACGTCTCACTATAATGAATCAAAACGTATCGTATATGTCCGGTCATGTCCTCCCTGACTTATCCTGTGGACGCCGTTTTTTTTTTTTTTTTTTTTGTCTCTTTTTTCCAGCACCACTAGATATAGAGAAATCATTAAGCGCTTAAACCTGGGTGGTAGAAAAAATTAAACCTGGGTGGTAGAAAAAAATTACACATGGGAATGACAAATGAAATCTCTGAAAGAATAACTCCTACGTGAAGTGTTGGAGCCCAAGATAAAACGATTTTGGTACATCCTAACAAGAATGTTATTTGTATGAACTGGCGGGAAATCGCTGTTAAAGATGAATTTAACTTGCAAACAGCGTTTTCTTGTTAACGGGTGACAGGGGTTGGTGGAGGTGGAGGATGGGAGGTTGGCGAGGGGATGGGGGTGGGGGTGGGGGGGGAGCGGTTGTTAGGGGTGGGTCATGTCGGTGACTGGACCCCTTAGTTAGGAAAGATTTTTTCCCCCTGTCCGTCGCTCTGCTGCAGACACCATGAAAAGGGGTTCCCGAATTAGAGGCAAAAATTGAGCGTGGGTAAAAAATTGAAAAAAAGAAGCAAATTAAGGGGAAAAATTAGGTATCAAGTGAAGGGAAATAATAGATTATATGATAATCATAAAATAATAAACACAGGCGCTACTTATGACATATCATATGCATGTTGTTAAGCGATATGGTACAGGACCTTGAATGGTTCATAAGCGCCTCAGTGGCGTGGTTGGTATGATGTTTGCGTCCCACCTAGGTGGTCGCGGGTTTGATTCTCGGCCATTCCATTGAGGAGTGAGAGGTGTGTATTTCTGGTGGTAGAATTTCACTCTCGACGTGGTTCGGAAGTCACGTAAAGCCGTTGGTCCCGTTGCTGAATAACCACTGGTTCCATGCAACGTAAAAGCACCATACAAACAAAATAAATGGTTCATAAAAGAAATTTATGTTTTTAGAACTGGAGAGAGAGAGAGAGAGAGAGAGAGAGAGAGAGAGAGAGAGAGAGAGAGAGAGAGAGAGAGAGATTCCTCATAGGAATAATACTAATTTTTCAGCGGACTATCCTTACTCGAAAATTATCGAACTCTGAGGCAGGATATTCAATGAATAATGTATAAAATAAGGTACGGTTTCACCCCACCAAAACCTTCCCCTACCACAGAAATACAAAATACTTATTTCTTAACCATTGTTTGTCAAATTTTCTTCTTGGTTCAGATGTCAGTGGAATAAAGTGGGAGTTTTGACCACAAATGCCCACTTCTTACAGCATCGAAGATTGTAAGCCGGGGAACACTGAAGGTGTAAGAGACAAACTATGGAATGGCCACAACGTAGAGAGAAGTTGCTTGGTCGGTGTTTCACAAACGGAAGATGGGAACTTCATTTGAACTGAAGAGAACATGTATCGAAATAGTACCCAAACAAGAGAGAGAGCGAGAGATGAGAGACGAGAGATGAGAGAGAGAGAGAGAGAGAGAGAAGCAATGTCTTGGCGCGAAGAAAGAAACCATAGAGACTGATATATATGATTTATACGACTACTACTCAGAGCGAATACATCGGGTGTAAACAAACACTGGTAAGGCTTCAGTGTTTTCGTTATTACCGTGTTACCCACAAACATACACACTCATGCACCAACACAGTAATATATATATATATATATATATATATATATATATATAGTATATATATATATATATATATATAGATAGATAGATATAGATATATATATATATATATATATAATATATTATATATATATATATATATATATATATATATATATATATATATATATATATATATATATATATATATATATATATCTATCTATATATATATATATATATATACATATATGTATGTATGTATGTATGTATGTATGTATGTATATATATAATATATATATAATATATATATATATATATATATATATATATATATATATAGATATATATATAAATATATAAACTAACATTAGTTCAGCCATAACACTAGGCAAAGTCAACATAGTCAGTACACCAGTTAAGTCACCATATTCAATACCCCTTATCTCAGATCAGTTCCCATTTCTTCAGATCAATTCCCCTTGTCCAGAATTGCCTGTTAGAAGACAGGAGAACACCCAGATAAGCATAAGATTAAAATCAAAAGATCACATAAATGGAACATCTCTGAAATAGATATTCAAATACAATCTAGCCACACCTTTTGGCCTAAATAGAATATGCTTACCCATTTAACACAGTATGCACTATCACTTAACAACAAAGACACTGTTCGAAGAAGCCATCCTGTCTCCTCGCTCTCTTGCACAAATCTATCCATCATGGTTACTTAACACTCTCATATGTAGGGGGAAAAGCTTGCCATACGCATGAACTAACACACACTGTCCACAGCCATAAACTGCTTGTAAACAGTTTCAAAGTCATCTCTGCGATTGCTAGTAGCAACAGGACATGCACAGATCTGCACATACAGCAAAAAGACACATCAGCATTCTCAAAGCTAGTCACCTCGAACACTCTGTCTCTAAGGAAGTTAAATGATGACTCTCTACACTCTAAGAAACCCATAGTACAACACATTGCAATGATATATTAAACATGTCTTAGCAAATCCCTCTTTTATGTAACATATATATATATATATATATATATATATATATATATATATATATATATATATATATATATATATATATATATATATAATATATATATATATACACATTTCAACGATATATTAAACATATCTTAGCAAATCCCTCTTTTATGTCTTCTAACAGGTGATTCTGGACAAGGGGAATTGTTCTGGACAAGGGGAATTGATCTGGAGAAATGGGAACTTATCTGAGATAAGGGGTATTGAATATGGTGACTTAACTGGTGTACTGACTATGTTGACTTTGCCTAGTGTTATAGCTAAACTAATGTTAGTTATGTGATTAATTACTGAGGGTTATCTGATATTTTTTGTAAGTTCCGTGTCTGATTTGATGACCTTAGA
>NC_087207.1:31345954-31352477 GCF_015104395.2 Macrobrachium nipponense | reverse complement strand
TTTTGCGATTCATCGCCGGCTGATATATTACCAGACACGAGGTTTTGTGGAGGCTGAAGCTTAACAGCTGCGCAGGATTTTATGGCCGAAATAATGACAAAAACAGAAGACATATGAGATATGTTTTTCACACATTTTTTTGACAAATCTTCAGAGTTGGGGGCGATGTTGATAAAGACTGCAGTTCATGAGTTCTTTAACTTTACAAACGTGCCTGCTATAATTTGTATTAATGTTTTAATCTTGAGCATGGCAGTTATGAAAATGAATGGGGCTTTTTCGCGAAAACTATATGACAGTTTTGGGATTTTTGGGGCATAAAAGTGCTCTTTGTAATATCAAAATCGGTTATGGTATCTACTTGCTACTTGCTGGTGTTCTAAATTTACTAAGGCCATGCGTTCGATGCTTAAACTCATCTTTTTCCCGCCCCCACCCCCTTTGTTATCCTACATTTAAGGGTCGGTTTCCTGATGCGCCTTCTCCTCCACTGCCTTCTATCCAAGGCATCAACCTCCAGCAAACCTCCTCTCTCCATATCTTCCATCACTTTATCTCGCCATCTCACTCTCTGTCTCCCTCTCGATCTTCTTCCTCTAACAGGTTCCTCCCAAGCCCTCTTCACTCTCTTCTCGTTATCCATCCTCAACACATTCCCATATACCATCTCAATCGTGAAGCTCATCTTGAACAGTGATAACTCTTAATGAAATAAATTATTTTTTCCGTCCTTTTCAGAACTTACTTGTGTTTAGTGAGAGTGCTCAGAAACAGAAGAGTTTTATTGTGAATTATTGGTTTTTAGTTTTCTGTAAAAGAAGACTATTGAGATGACTATTTGTCTATTTGTGCAAACTTTTTCTGTCGGCCCTCAGATCTTGAAGATTACTGAGGCTAGAGGACAGCAACCTGTTACGTTAATCATCCACCCTCCAATCATCAAACATACTAAATTGCAACCCTCTAGCTTCTGTATTCCTTTTTTTATTCAAGGTTAAAGTTAGCCATAATCGGGCGTCTGACAACGATATAGGCCAGGCCACCACTGGGCCGTGGTTGAAAGTTTCATGGACCGAGGCTGATACAGCAATGCCGAGACCACCGAAAGATAGATCTATTTTCGGTGGCCTTGATTATACACTATACAGATAACTCGATCGCGCCGAAGATATTCGGCGCATTTTTTACTTGTTGTAAATAGCTGGCACTTACTGATTTTAACTCCACAAAAAAACTGACTTTGATGAATTTGATGGGGTTGGTGGTTGACCTCAGCCGTGTCATATCCAACAATATTTTAAGGTTCAGGTCGTGCATTGGCAGATTTCCTGACTATTTGTTAGTTCCACAGTTTGTCAGAATTCTGGTGATACTTTCTTTCCCAAAAGGGATTCTATTGCATAAATATACAGATATTCCCATGAGGCTCTTTTCTCCTTCTGGAATATTATACATCTATCTATCTATCTATCTATCTATCTATCTATCTATCTATCTATCTATCTATATAATATATATATATATAGATATATATATATATATATATATATATATATATATATATATATATATATATATATATATATAAATAGAGAGAGAGAGAGAGAGAGAGAAAGGAGAAAGGCAGGCAGGCAGACAGACCGTAAGGATAGCAGCCCCATCCCGTAAGACTTCCCGATTTACATGAAAGCTGTAGTATCCTTTCTGGGGCTAACCTCTTCAAGAAGAAAAAGGGGTTATGATTAATACATACATGCATAGTTCATACACACGTGCGTGTGAAATATATATATATATATATATATATATATATATATATATATATATATATATATATGATATATATATATATATATATATATATATATAATATATATGCCTTAAACTACAAATGTACTTTAATATCCAATTCGCTCTACCTCGGAATTAACATGTTTTTATATATGTTAATCGAAGGGGAATTTTTTAGTTTATAATAATTTCGTGTGTGTGTGTGTGTGAGTGTGTGTTTGATAGGGTACGCGCACAAATATCGTTATACGAACTACCCCTTCCGTTTACATATCATTCAAATGATTTAACCAGCCTGGGGCAGGATGTGAAAAAGCGGAGCGTGGAGTGGTTTTCGTTGTAGAAGGTTCATGCAACCGCAGAGGTCACAGCGGCCCATTCAGGCATCGATCCCGGCTTGTCGTGTGGAGAGGAAATGCCATTCTCTTTGTTTCATGTAGCGTGTGCCATGAAACAACTTTTATCTTTTTTTTTTCTTTTTTCTTTTTTTTCGCAGCTGAAACATTGAATTTTCAAATGTTATCTATTTTCTTATCAAGAGGAAAATCTCTTACTCTTTTCTTTCATTCATTCTTCCTTTTTTTTTTTTATTCCTGGTCTTCGTGACTTTCGTTTTTAACCTTGTTTTCGCTTGCTCGGGGAGTAAGCCTATACACTACTTTGTTGTTGCTGTTGTTCTTT
This sequence comes from Macrobrachium nipponense, assembly GCF_015104395.2. Classification (NCBI taxonomy): domain Eukaryota; kingdom Metazoa; phylum Arthropoda; class Malacostraca; order Decapoda; family Palaemonidae; genus Macrobrachium; species Macrobrachium nipponense. The sequence goes on along the minus strand of NC_087207.1, from coordinate 31,350,005 downwards.
TTGGGGGGAGGAGAGCCCTATGGAAAAGACTAAATAGGTCTGAAAAAGGTGTTTTGTGTTTAGTTAAAGATACAGGAATTTTAGGAATATGGTATTTATGATTTATTTATTAGAATGAAAATGTGAAAAAAAAAATAATGTACATGCTAAACACTACTGAAAAATGATTTCTATTAACATATATCGTATTCATTTTAATTTTCGTTGTTGAAGCAGCGCACTATTTGACCATAGATTTCAAGCCGCGCCTGAGTAAGCTGGAGGTAGGATCATTCATTGTTTACTTATTTTCTGCTCTTACGGTCTTCTCGGTTCATGAATATTGACTTCAATAATCATTTTGATAATCTTCAATTCCCTCATCTAACTATTTGAAAATCATTCCGATATTGCCCATATGTTATCAGGCAATTACTCCCCTCTTCTAATCACTATAAATAAAATATGATTGCCTAAACCAACAAAACTGTTTTCCATCTCCAAAACTTAAAAAGAAACCTCGAATACAATAGAAAGAATATAAGCCGTTTAACAACGTAATATGTTTCTGAAATGCGTGGAACTTAGATGAAATTGTATTGGCTTCCAATATGGACCTATAAATTTGGAGACCATATTATATTGGGCACTCGGAAGTAAATAAAATTCCAAGTGAGACATTAAACTATAACCAGTTTTGGGGAATGGGTTAGGCGTTCCTACTTGCATGCCGTATATATATATAATATATATATATATATATATATATATATATATATATATATATATATATATATATATATATGTAAGTATATATATATATATATATATATATATATATATATATATATATATATATATATATATATATATATATATATATATATATATATATATATATATATATATATGCGTATGTGTGTATATGTAAGTCACTTAATGTAATATGAGTGTTGACAGAAAATTATGTTTACTGGAAAAAAACCCATATATTTCCAGCAAAAAAAAACAAATTTGTTATTCGAAATATAATGGTTCGTTGTGTAAATAGTGAATTTATGGGCCATTTCAGCTTTGTTATACATACACACACACACACAACATACACTCACACACACAGATACATATATATATATATATAATATATAATATAGTATATATATATATATATATATATATATTATAAATATATATAATTATATATATATATATATATATATATTTATTAGATATTTATTAGATAATTATATATTATAGATAGATATATATATATTATTATATATTATATATACTATATATATATAATATATATATATTAATATATATATAATTAATATTTAAAATATCTATATATATATATATATATAATATATATATATATATATATATATATATATATATATATATTTACATATATATATTCTAATAATGGCGTGCACGTATTAAATTATAAGTTATACGTTTTTGACGTTTTCAAGGATAATGAATACTTATCTGAACAGGTAAATTTCGTTAAAAAAAAAAAAAAAAAAAAAAAACAGTAGTAAAATATCGATCGCAGAACTGGCGAATATAAACACACATGAGGAGACCCCATTCCTCTCTGTTAGACAGCGAAACTAACAGGTCAAGGTCAGCAACCGAAACGCATAAATAAAATCCCATTACGACCAGATCTTGTTCCATTCTAGTTAGACAGACAGACAGCTCCCTGGCAACTGGCCGCTTACCTGGCGATAAAACGAGCTGGAGGAAAAGGTGAGGCCGCATTTGCGCACACAGGGAATGGATAATCGGAAGATACCGAGGATGAAGCTCGTCTTTATTGGCTCACACAGCGGAACAGAAAGGGAACGACGTAATGGGAAAGGGAAAAAAAGGGCCAAAGGGATGGGCGGGGAGAATGCAATGAAAATGGAGATGGAAAGAGGGCTCCGAATGAAATGAGTGGGAAGGTAAGGAAATAAAGCGAGAGGGGAGAACCGAGAGAGAGAGAGAGAGAGAGAGAGAGAGAGAATGAAGAAACCAATATCAAGAGAGTTTTTGAGGCAGAAGATGAGAGAAGGGGGAAAAACGAAGAGGGAGCGATAAATTTCTGAATCGTGAATAGAAAATTATCGTTCCCAGGGAACATTCGCCCTCGCTCTTTTATCCTGCTTCTGCATAGGAAAGCATTTCAAGAAATTTGCATTTTCGTAAAAAAAAAATGAAATGTAAGAACTGACGATAAACGGCGAGGTGAAAAGGAAAAGGATGTACAGACAGAAATAGCAATTCTTTTCATTCCGCCAGAAAAAGAAAAAGAAAAAAAAACTAGAAGAGAGAAACATGTCCTTTAAATTTAAATGAAGATATGCATATTTCAGTTCAATCACAAACAAATACGCCAGCTTTCTATCGCGGCAGCCGTTTTCCATTATGGACGTTTATTTAAAATGCGAAAAACAAATATGTTTATTTTGGTTTCGCTATCTTATAGATTCTGGAGTAGTTTAAAGGTCACTGTGTATAACATGTATCTCCGTTTAAAACCAGCCCTTTGCCCTTACGGATTCGTGTTGCCTGAACTTATTCTTATCCTTTAGTAAATCTTTGGAAATAGATAAAAATGTTATCAGTATTTTGTTTGTAGCAATCAAAATGTTATAAGAATACTTCTTGTAGTGTTATTATAATTGCTTAATAATAATAATAATAATAATAATAATAATAATAATAATAATAATAATAATAATAATAATAATAATTATTATTATTATTATTATTATGCAAAAGAGTGTGCTCCTAGAAACAGCGCACATAGTAAGAAAGTGGTGGACTCCTTCGAATTGGAAGACTGTGATAAACAAAAAATAAAATAAATAATAATAATAAAATGATAATAATAATAATAATAATAATAATAATAATAATAATAATAATAATACTGGTGGCTAGATAATCAAAACTTACCCGAGTTACATGAGCTCTGATTTAAGAATTGCCCACCAAAGTTGGAAACGCGTTTCTTGCAAATGATTTTGAAGTTTGGAGTTAAGCGAAAAAATGTTGCGTCTAAAAATAAATTCAGAAAAGTAAAAATAGGAATAGTTCACTCCCTGTTTTAGAAATATTTGCCTTGACCAGAGCTCTTAGGAAAGTTTTGCAGAGCTATCCAAAGTTTTGAGAAGGCTGAAGTTCTCATCCTCCTCCACTGAGAGAGAGAGAGAGAGAGAGAGAGAGAGAGAGAGAGAGAGAGAGAGAGAGAGAGAGCTTTAAAGTTGCACGGTAAGAGGTAAAAATACCTGAATAAGAGATATGGTCCTCCTCATATTAATTGGGTAGAAACATATGTGGTTTATCCATGGCCCCTATGATGTTCATGAGTCATTCCTCGTCATATTTAGCTAGAAAATTTTGTTTTAAACTTTTTTTTTGTTACTGCAACATACTCACGCCCTTCCTCGCTATATTGGGTTAAAAAAGGATGGGTTGTCGTCTCCCGTTAATACAATATACCGTTGCCTATCATATTCTGGTAAATAGTATGTGCGGTGTCCAGTAACGAAATTCACGAGACGGATATTTTGTGTGATGTTGCTAACAAGATCTTTTTTTTTTCAGTTTTAGAACTTTTGAGTAATACGTTGATACCCATATCCTTTCCATGTCCCAGCATATTTTATCATCTTTTAGATTTATTGATATAGGTATTTCGTAATTATAATTCATTCAATTTATTCAAAACTTGTATACGCTTTGTAATTTGGATAAAAAGATGAAAACGGCATAAAAATCCAGAGATAGATAATTAACAACATAAAGTAATAAAGTCATTTCATCAGGATCTCATTATTCAATATCTTTTGGTGATAAAATATAACAAAATATCATTATTGTCATAAAAATACTACATTACTAGAAAAAAATAGGTCAACGATTAATTCATGGATTCACTCGTATTATAAACGATTATCTGCATGTCCAGGTAATGATTAGTGTTTTGCAATATATCGGCATCATATGGGTTATTACTGATCAAACTGACTATATCACATTTAGCATTGTCATACATGATATATGGTAAAAAGAA
>NC_087207.1:31338454-31340954 GCF_015104395.2 Macrobrachium nipponense | reverse complement strand
GCGTTAAATTAGTTATGCGTAGTTATGCAAGTTATATCACCCTATAGGCGCGATATAACTCGTATAACTAATTAGGCGAATAGGGTTACTTGTATGAACTTACTGGTACCAGAAAGCTTTATAGAGTTCTAATGGTACCATGGCTCTTAATGTTGCGTGTGCCATCGATCGAATGATGCGTTGTAGATATAAGTATATCGCAAGTTCGAGTATTAATTGCACAAAAAAAGGGAAACCTAAAAGGATTCTTCCTTTGTACATGCGTTCAAGTCACACGAGCACAAACACACACGCACTTATATATATATAATTATATATATATATATATATATAATATATATATATATATTATATATATTATATATATCTATATATATTATATATATATATATATATATATATATATATAGGTATATATAATATATATAAATTGTGCGTGTGTGTTTGTGCCCGTGTGACTTAAACGCATGTACAAAGGAAGAATCCTTTTAGGTTTCTCCCTTTTTGTGCAATTAATACTCGAACTTGCAATATACTAATATCTACAACGCATCATTCGATCGATGGCACACGCAACATTAAGAGCCATGGTACCATTAGAACTCTATAAAACTTTATGGTACCAGTAAGTCCATTCACATAACCCTATTCTCCTAATCAGTTGTACGAGTTATACATATATATATATTTATATATATATATATATATATATATTATATATATTATAATATATATAATATACACACACACACACACACACACACACACATATAATATAATATATAATATATCATATATATATATATATATAATAAGTGCGTGTGTGACTAAACGTATGTATAAAGGAAGAGTCCTTTTAGGTTTGTCCCTTTTTGTGCTTTTAATAACTGAACTTGCAGTTTTCTAATATCTACAACGCATTATTTGGTCGATGGTACACGCAACATAAAGATATATATGTGTGTGTGTGTGTGCGTGCAAAGCAGAAATAGGGAATCGTTATATATGCACATATATTTATGTCTGTACTAAAATTGCCTAGATATACATTTATCCAATCAAGAATGCAAGTATACCCTATGTCCATTGAATAGACTTAACGCATTAGCTCTTCACAATGGGATAATTACACTGGATATGAAACTGAGGTAAAGCACAGTCATCTGTATTCTGTACCAATATTTTCTGCATAACCTACCTGCTTCGACAACGGTGAACTGACACGGATCAGCCTGAGTACCAATGGTGTTCGTAGCCCAGCAAGCGAGCACACCGTAGTCCCTCGAAGACCTGGAGACGAAATACCATCAGTAGATGTCATTTAGTGAGTGATTTATTTGTACAAAAGGGAAAGGAGATACTGATAGTTGGTGGCGGTCGGGGAGAAGACTCGTTGGGGCAAATATCTAATTTCGGAAAGAATTTAATATCAACAATAGAATTTGAATTAAAAAAGCAAACAAATTTCTCGTGATTTTACGATTCTTTAAGAATTCTTAAAATGACTCTGGAGGAGGAAAGGTATTATTAGCGATTCTAGTGCAAAAGATCTAACCTTCAACTTGAGATAATAAACTCCATAAATATAATATCAGCTAAAGGTACAATATAATACTAATAAACAAAAGCCATAGAAAAGCTGAGAAGAAATTGACTGAATTTTCATTAAAAACAAAAACAAACTGATATCCAAGACTACTCTCTAAGTGATTTCCTTCGAGTGTCATAAACCATAGAAAATAAGATGTCATCTAAACGCTACAGAACAATAATAATAAACAAAAGCAATAGACATTTTCAAAAATGAATAAATAAATAAATAAAAAAAACAATGAACACTGATATTCAAAACTACTCTCCGCGTGATTTCCCTCGACCGTCAGAACAAAGTCACGGAATTCCAGCTGACCTTGGAGTGTAATCCAAATAGCTGTAACCTGATTTGACTTGGACTCGATGTCTCTCCACCTCGACAGTGTCGAGGGTGTTGTTGAAGTACCAGGTGAACCTTAAACCGTCCTTCGGGTTCGCGTCTACCCGACACGTCAATCTCACGTCTTCCCCTTCCACGACCGTCACGGTTTGGGGCTGGTCGCTGCACACTGGCAGGTCTGGAACGGAGTTTGAGTGACATACAGGTTAGGATTATACATTTAGTGTTAGTATTTGTATTGGAATTATTATTTATATTAAAATTCACATTAGAATTAATATTTGTAGGGAAATTCACACTAAATTATTATTTGTAGAGAAATTTACACTAAATTATTATTTGTAGTGAAATTCATACCAAGTTATCATTTATATTGAAATTCACGTTTAATTAATATTTGTAATAAAACTCACTCTAAATTATTATTTGTAGTGAAATTCTCACTAAATTATTATTTGTATTGAAATTCAAACTAAATTATCATTTATATCGAAATTCAAACTAAATTATCATTTATATCGAAATTCACACTAAATTATCATTTGTAGTGAGATTCATACTAAATTA
>NC_087207.1:31325954-31333454 GCF_015104395.2 Macrobrachium nipponense | reverse complement strand
TTGAACCATTTTATAGTGTGGGGAGGGGGATTGGACACAACCTCACACTCGAAGTAAACGTCATCGCCTTCGGTCACAGGCTGACTTGCTAAAGTATACCCTAAGCGGAGCGTCACTCGAGGTTCAACTGAAAGAAAACGGGAGAGAAAATGCCATAAGTACTAGAATCAGAAACAGTTCATTGTGACCATATAATCCTTTCTTTACTGCAAAGATAAGCAACTCAGATAACATCTTTTCTTCGTTGCAGATCAAATCATACTCCTTCTCTGTAAATATAGACTCAGTCTTTCACTGTAAATATGAATCATCCATTCACTACAGATATAAAATTACCCCTTTACGATAGGTTTTAAATCATCTATTCTTTACAGATATAAAATTGCCCCTTCACGTTAGGTATTATATCACCCCCTCCCTACAGATATAAAATTACCCTTTCAAAGGATAGGTATTAAATGATCCATACTCTACATTACCCTTTACGATCGGTATTAGATCATTCCTTCTCTATAGATATAAAATCATCCCTTTACGTAACTGTTAAATCATCCCTTCACTGCAAATATAAAATTACGCCTTTGCGATAGGTATTAAATACTCGCTTCTCTACAAATATAAAATTACCCCTTCTCGTTAGGTATTAAATCATCCCTTCTCTACAGACATAAAATTACCCTTTACGATCGCTATTAGATCATTCCTTCTCTACCGATATAAAATCATCCCTTTACGATAGCTGTTAAATCATCGCATCACGGCAGATATAAAATTACCCTTTCACTGTATGAGATAAGTCACAATTCCTCTACAGATTTGTTGAGCATTTTCTAGATATTGAATCATCCCTACTCTACAGATATAAAATTACCCTTTCATTGTATGATTTAAGTCACCCTTTCGCTACAAATGCATTAACCATTCTCTATGGTAATTTTTTAAATCACCCCTTCTCTACACATAGCAAATTGTTCCTTCGCTGACTGTATAAAATCCCCCTTTCTCTGAAGATGTAGTTACCTATTCACAATATGTATTAAATCACTTCTCTACAGATATAAAGTTACCTTTCATTGTATGCATTAAATCACCATTTCTCAAAAGGAATAACATCCGTATCAGTGTACATATTATCCCTGAACCTCTACACAGCAAACTAAAAAATCACTTTCTACTTCAAAGCACTTAATACACTATCTTAATATATATATATTTTTAGATAAAAAACATTGAAATGCTTTAGAATCAAAATTTCCTTAGTTTTATAACTAAGTCACTATGGAAGCTTCGTCTAGGCAAAACGGAATTTATATTGGAGATAAGAAACAACTATGAAAATCATTGTTAAATTGAAAACAATCCTCTTACACATTAAGTGAAACTAAGTCTTGAATCCAAAACAAGTTAGAAAGAAGGCAATTCCTCATAACTGAAATATTATGGTCTTTTATTTTATTAGAATGAGCCTTACTTTAGAGACGGTAAATACTCGTACACAAATCAACAAACATAACAGGAGAGAGCAAATAAATAAGATCATAAAAAGATTACAAAAACAAAATCAGCAATCTGTAATTATCAACCATAGTTGTTTCATGACGAAGGCAAAACCTAAAATCACTTGTTTGTCATTAACAAACACATTCTAAGGATACGAATGTATTAGAGCTTTGCAGACTTTGGTCTCACCTGCTTCCACCTGATACTTACACGACACTTGCAAGGTGGTAGAGGTAGAAACGCCCATAGACGGCAAATTTGGGTTGTGGGCGTGGCACGTCAAAGTGGCCCCGTGGTCAGAGGCCTCCGGAACGAAGATGAGGGTCGAAGTTGATACCTCTCCCAGGTTGTGGGGCTGTTAAAGAGGCAGATTTACTTCGTCAATCACAAAGACAGCGATTTTCTTTTCTCTTTTTCAGATTTTGTGATTGTCAATAGCTTTTTTCACAATGAATATATATATATATATATATATATATATATATATATATACATACATATATATATATATATATATATATATATATATATATATATATATATATATATATATATGTCTTTCATGACATCACCGTGAATCATATATACGCATTAAGATTCAAATATACTTTAAATGTCTCATTCGCTCTACCACAGAATTAATATATTTTCATATATGTTGACCGAAGGGATTTTTTTTGTTTTTTTTTGGGGGGGGGGGTGGGGGGGGAGGGGGGGGGGGGGGGAGGTTAAGGAAATGCGTTCGCCTCATGGACATGAACCATAGAACCAAGAATTCAAGACGTAGAGTGAAGCTCTCTACCCTTCGGTTAACATATTAATTCCGAGGTAGAGCGAATTAAATAATAGAGGACTTTTGTAGCTTAATGTGTGTGTGGTGTATATATATATATATATATACCTATATATATATATATATATATATGTATATATATATATATATATATATATATATATATATATATATAATTACCCAGCAAGTGACCGGGTAGTAAAGTTGACCCTCTCTGACAGCAGGATACTGTAGCCAAGCTTTTGTGCCTGAGAAGCAATTTTATTTTATCGCACAAAAAGCCCCAAAATGGTTTAAACAGCCAAACGATAGAATTGTCTTTCTGGTGCTCCCATGGATGCTGTGTCCCGTAACTTTAAAGCAGAAGCTTCAATTCTGCCTTAAAGTGTCAGTCTCGCGTCACGTTGCTTTCAACTTTTCTTGGAATTTTATGTTGTCCATTTTCCTCCTCTTACAATTATACGCATTGGTTTCTTTTTTTTTATCAAAAGTCATTTCTGCGTAACGATGGGTGTCTCCAGGGAAAATGCCACAGTAGTGACTGACACATTCTAATTTTAACTGCTAAATCTTAAATGTCACCCCCCCCCCCCCCCCCCCCCCTCTCTCCTTTCGCTACGAACAGAAAATCTCTAGTATAATGTAAGGTAGGCCATCAACCTACACAGAGAGTTTATGAGCAACCCGTCAAACCCTTCTTTTATGTATGTATGTATTTATGCATATATATGTATATTGGATATAAATGATCCTGTAGGGGGGTGTCAAAATACTACCACCGTAGGTCCTGCGTGTCCTGTTGCCTTGCAATTTTACATTTTAGTAAAAGGCTAGGCCCACCGCCCAATAACTCAACCTACATCACGGCCGAATTCGTAACCTCACAAAGATGCAAAGATAAACTTGTGCTCGAAGGATTTATTTACACAAGGGACAGGACAAGAACAAATACCACATATTGGAAAATGTGACAAAAGAAAATCATGTGGTACTGGTAGAGTTAGTGTCAGTAGGCGATAAAGTTAAAATGGAAAGTGTGGTTAACTAAAGAACATACGCATGCACCACGATGTGAAGAGACTGCAGTGTGTAGGCTGGAAACGAACTGGAAGCAAAAAGCTCTGGAACATGTTGCCAGCAACACACCCAGCTACATTATTACAGTTCGTATAATTTACTATTTAAACATTGTGAAGTCTCGACCAGTTGTTTCATAATAAAAACTCAATTTGTAATCAATGCCAATGTCTGTCACGTCTAATGCTATTTTAAATACTTTAATATACTATTTACATAGTAAAAAGTCTTGCCCTAGGCTGTCGCCTAGTTTCCTGTCGACCATTTGGCTGTCGCCCAGTTTTTCCTGTCGACCAGTTGGCTGTCGCCTAGTTATCCTGTCGACCAGTTGGCTGTCGCCCTGTCGTTATGTCGACCAGTTGGCTTGTCGCCTTGTTGTTATGTCGACCAGTGGGCTGTCGCCCAATAGGCCCGAACCAAATATATATATATATATATATATATATATATATATATATATATATATATATATATATATAATATACATATATCCAATATAAACACACACACACACACACACACACACACACACACACACACACACATATATATATATATATATATATATATATATATATATATATATATATATATATATATACATATATATATATATATGCATACATAAAAGAAGGGTTCGCGGGTGCTCATGAGCTGTCTGTGTAGGGTGATGGCCTAACTCACATTAGACTTGAAGGTTTCTGTTCGAAGTGGAAGGAGGGGTGGGTGTTGGGTGTCACTGTAGATTTAGCAGTAAAAATAAGAATGAGTCAGTCACTACTGTGGCGTTTTCCCTGGAGCCACCCATCGTTACACAGAAACGGCTTTTGACGAAAAAAGCCAATGCGTATATTGATAAAGGGCGAAAAATGAACAACATAAATTTCCAAGAAAAGTTGAAAACAACGTGACGTGAGTCTGTCACTTTAAGGTAGAATTGTGGCTTCTGCTTTAAAGATACGGGACACAGCATCCATGGGAGCACCAGAAAGACAATTCTAGAGTTTGACTGTTTAAACCATTTTGTGGCTTTTTGTGCAATAAAATAAAATTGCTCCTCAGGCACAAAAGCTTGGCTGCACTATCCTGCTGTCAGAGAGGGTCAACTTTACTATCCCGTCACTTGCTGGGTATACACACCTGTATTTATTTCTCCATAGGTCTGATATTGTTTTCGTTCCACGATAGAGGATGTACATTTATTCCGTTTTAGTTTTCTTATACCTAGTATTTTGCTTGTTTTATTTCATACATTATTTGGCATGGCGTCTAGGGAAAATCTGCTAATAAGGATAATAAGGGAGCAACTGGATTTTAGTACAACTCATAATCAACGAATAATGAAAATGCAATGTTAGATATACTGGCTGTAACTGATGACCAGAACAAAAGTTAGTTTTCGTGGTTTGTCTTTGAATGACATGTTATTATTATTATTATTATTATTATTATTATTATTATTATTATTATTATTATTATTATTAGAGAAACAAATCCACACTTAAGTACATGCACATATATTTAAAGATAAATCTTTACAGGAAGCTTTTGGGAAACTGTTCGATTCCTATTTTCAGTCTAAAGATTTATCTTTGAATATATTTACTATACATAACTGTGTATTTGTTTCTCCATTTCAAGGCTCATGATACCATGAGTATTATTATTATTATTATTATTATTATTATTATTATTATTATTATTATTATTATTATTACTATTATTATTATTATTATCATCGCACTGTTGTAATAGCTCGCTCAGAATCGATCAGAAGCACACTGGAAGTCGGTCGACGCCAAACAGTAGAGAGAGAGAGAGAGAGAGTTCGTAGAGAAAAACACCAAACTTCAATACCGAAGGACATGTTGACTTCCCGATCAAAAAACAATAAAAGCCACACACACTTAGAATAATAATAATAATAATAATAATAATAATAATAATAATAATAATATAATAATAATAATAATAATAATAGTAGTAGTAGTAGCCATGATTCCCATGACAAAAGTACTACAGAAGATGGATGCCGGGTACCAACTCAAGAAAAGAGGCAACAGAATCAACCATCTGATGTTCATGGACGACATCAAGCTGTATGGTAAGAGCATCAGGAAATAGATACCCTAATCCAGACTGTAAGGATTGTATCTGGCGACATCAGGATGGAGTTTGAAATAGAAAAATGCGCCTTAGTCAACCAACAAAAAGTCAAAGTAACGAGAACTGAAGGGATAAAGCTACCAGATGGGAGCAACATCAAACACATAGATGAGACAGGATACAAATACCTGGGAATAATGGAAGGAGGGGATATAAAACACCAAGAGATGAAGGACACGATCAGGAAAGAATATATGCAGAGACTCAAGGCGATACTCAAGTCAAAACTCAACGCCGGAAATATGATAAAAGCCATAAACACATGGGCAGTGCCAGTAATCAGATACAGCGCAGGAATAGTGGAATGGACGAAGGCAGAACTCTGCAGCATAGATCAGAAAACCAGGAAAAATATGACAATACACAAAGAACTACACCCAAGAGCAAATACGGACAGACTATATTATACACTGAAAGAAAGGAGGGAGGGAGGAACTACTAAGTATAGAGGACTGCGTCAACATCGAGAATAGAGCACTGGGGCAATATCTGAAAACCAGTGAAGACGAATGGCTAAAGAGTGCATGGGAAGGACTAATAAAGTAGAAGAAATATACAGAGACAGGAGAATGACAGACGGAAACAGAGGAATGGCAGAATAAACCAATGCACGGACAATACATGGGACAGACTAAAGAACTAGCCAGCGATGACACATGGCAATGGCTGCAGAGGGGAGAGCTAAAGAAGGAAACTGAAGGAATGATAACAGCGGCACAAGATTAGGCCCTAAGAACCAGATATATTCAAAGGAACGATAGACGGAAATAACATCTCTCCCATATGTAGGAAGTGCAATACGAAAAATGAAACCATAAACCACATAGCAAGCGAATGCCCGGCACTTGCACAGAACCAGTACAAAAAGAGGCATGATTCAGAGGCAAAAGCCCTCCAACTGGAGCCTGTGCAAGAAACATCAGCTACCTTGCAGTAATAAGTGGTACGAGCACCAACCTGCATGGGAACGATAGAAACGATCAGGCAAAGATCCTCTATGACTATGGTATCAGAACAGATAGGGGATACGTGCAAACAGACCAGACGTGACATTGATTGACAAAGTCAAGAAGAAAGTATCACTCATTGATGTCGCAATACCATGGGACACCAGAGTTGAAGAGAAAGAGAGGGAAAAAATGGATAAGTATCAAGATCTGAAAATAGAAATAAGATGGATATGGGATATGCCAGTGGAAATCGTACCCATAATCAATAGGAGCACTAGGCACGATCCCAAGATCCATGAAAAGGAATCTAGAAAAAACTAGAGGCTGAAGTAGCTCCAGGACTCATGCAGAAGAGTGGTGATCCTAGAAACGGCACACATAGTAAGAAAAGTGATGGACTCCTAAAGGAGGCAGGATGCAACCCAGAACCCCACACTATAAATACCACCTAGTCGAATTGGAAGACTGTGATAGAGCAAAAAAAAAAAAAAAATAAAAAAAAATAATAATAATAATAATAATTAATATTGTTTTATTGGAGGTACATGCTGCCTCAGCTACATCAGTTTTATAGAGGTTCTCTATTTTTCTAATTATGGTTTTCTCATTGTTGCTTAAACTGGTCGAGCAACAGTGAGCAAAACCATAATTGGAAATATGAAGAAAGACATCTACAAAATTAATGCAATTATTTCTAATAAAACGCATTTAAACGAGGGTTTATTTCCCGATAATAATAATATAATAATAATAATAATAATAATAATAATAATAATAATAATAATCGTCATCTAATCTCAACACCATCATCATCATCAACTTGAAGACAACTAAAAAAAAAAAAAAAAATGATTTCGGCCATTAAATTAGGTATAGACTGAATTCGCTTGAATTGGAAACTTGACTTTGACTCATGGTAGAACCATAGTTTAGCGATTCATTTAATTTCATGACGTTGTGGCGTTATATTAGTGCTATATATATATATATATATATATATATATAGATATATAT
>NC_087207.1:31315954-31323454 GCF_015104395.2 Macrobrachium nipponense | reverse complement strand
ATATATATATATATATCTATATATATTATATACATTTATATATATACTATATATATATATATAGATCCATATATATATATATATATATGCATATAATGCATATATAATATATTACATATATATATATATATATATCTCTCTATATATATATTTATATATATATATATATGTGTGTGTGTGTGTGTGTGTGTGTGTGTGTGTGTGTGTGTATTATCTAAGCATTTCAGTATTATATGTAAAAAATTTCAAAAAGACGAAAACAACCTTTAAAGGATTCTTAAAGATGTCACAAGGGTTCTCAAAGGAACAAAATATAAACAGCCAATGGTGATCCCAATGAGATGCCAAATCCGAGCCATTTGGAAATAAGAAAAAAATATAAGGCTTGAAAATAATACCAAAATTAAAATACGCGAATATCGATGACCAGTTATTTTTAAGGGAATACAAATAAAAAAAAAACATTATGAAAATGCGACTTATCATTTAATTTTTGAGTGCTGCGAATTTATTGCATAGATATTGAAAAAAGAAATACTTTCCCATCACGCATAAAAGAAAAAAAATCAGCTAGAATAAACTTTACGAAAATGCTGCCAAATTTCAACTCCGGAAACACTGCCGCCCGTCCAAAGTCATTTCTAGCAGAATATAAATAAAGACCAAAATAATATGGGGAAAAAAAAGCTACTTTGCATCAAAGCTGAGCTCTTACCGTTCCTTTTAAATGCTGCGTTTTCTGATCTAAAGCCGATTTCTCCCACGACAAAATCGCTGTGGGAAAAGCGCCCGATGCCACGCATTCCAGTCGGGCACTTTGCTTTTCGACCAGGGGCGTGCCATCTCCGCTTATGACCACCGAGAAGGCTGTGCTGTGGAGGAGAAGGAGGTCAGACTTTTAATTAATCATAAGGAGACTTGAGAAGCTTCGACTGACATATGAATATAATGATAAAACAAAAAATCGACATCACTTTATCCTTCTCTCTCTCTCTCTCTCTCTCTCTCTCTCTCTCTGCTATAAATGGGAGATTTTTATATACATGAGTGTTTTTTGTTTGATACAGGAAGTATTTTTTTTTATTTACACGAAGTTTTTTATTTACACGGGAATTTGTTTTATTGATAAGGGAAGTTCTCTCTCTCTCTCTCTCTCTCTCTCTCTCTCTCCTCTCTCTCTCTCTCTCTCTCTCTCTCTTTGTTCCTGAATATGGGAGGTTTTTATATACATGAGTGTTTTTGACTGATACAAGCAATTTTTTTAATTTACATGAGAGTTTTTTTTATTGACATGCGAAGTTTTTTATTTACATTGTAATTTGCTTTATTGATAAGGGAGGTTTCCTCTCTCTCTCTCTCTCTCTCTCTCTCTCTCTCTTCTCTCTCTCTCTCTCTCTCTCTCCATCCCTTTGTTATATCTATAATCGTCTATTGTGCTATATAATAGGATGAAGTCCAGCAGTAGAGGATGAAGAAGTTAAGCCCGAATGTACGTATCAAGATTCTCTCTCTCTCTCTCTCTCTCTCTCTCTCTCTCTCTCTCTCTCTCTCTCTCTCTCTTAATTTATTATGATTTATCATTACTAACATCATCCTCATCATCATCGACATTATTATTATCCTTAATGGTATTTTCAGAATTGGCATATAGTGCTGGAATAAGTGCTGGTACTTATGAGGTCATTCAGAGCTGAGAATAATTTTGAAACAATTGTTAGGCGAGGATGGAAAGTAAAGTGGAAGAGAATATGAATGGAGGTTTAGTAAAAGGGGGTTACAGGCTAGGTGCTAAGACGACGCTACAAAAACCTTAAGTGATCCCCTTTGAAAGTGCACTGAT
This sequence comes from Macrobrachium nipponense, assembly GCF_015104395.2. Taxonomy (NCBI): domain Eukaryota; kingdom Metazoa; phylum Arthropoda; class Malacostraca; order Decapoda; family Palaemonidae; genus Macrobrachium; species Macrobrachium nipponense. Next base: position 31,321,614 of record NC_087207.1, on the reverse strand, counting down.
TGCACTAATCCCTTACGGATATAATGTTATTATTTTTAAGATTTTCACTTAGATATTTCTGTGATTATTGATACTGTTACTTAATTATTTTCGCATCAAAATTTTGTTCAAAAGTTTTTCTTCATTTCTCGTGATTGTTCATTTTTTTTTTTTTTTTTTTTTTTTTTACATTTCTCGCGATATTGGACATTACTCTCTTGTCAAAGTCAAACCAGACGTTAGGGGAGAGAGAGGGGGTTGGGAGGGGAGGTGGGTATTGAGCAGTTCCACGTAGAAACAAGATGATTGGTTGCTTTCAGATAAAGCTGACCTTACCATACCTGCGGGCCGTAAGTATAGTAAACTTTAAAGCAGGTAATGACCTTGGTGTGGACCTCTAGACTCAACAAACCAACTCGGAGAAAAGATGAGTTAAAAGCAGCAATAATGTTTATGATGCGGTATTTTCCCAAAATACAAAAATATTAGAAATAGGGAGCTTTCGACCGTTTGAATAACGACGGTCTTCTTCAGCCAACGGTTGAAAGCTCCGTGTTTTTAACCTTTTTGTATTTTGGAAGAATACAACAATATCATATACATTATTGTGGCTTGTAACTTATCACCTCTGGTCACGGCACATTGATGCACCATTAGATAAAAGAAAAGATGACTTGTCTTTTTTTTTTTTTTTTTTGAGAATCGACAGAAAAAGAAAGAATTTGTAGAGAATATGCTCACTCTACGCTTGGATGAATATACAGCACCTCCGGAGCTCGTAAACAAACAAAATTATCCTTTCAACAACCGCCGGTGCATAGAGAGAACAGAGTCAACATACGGCGCCTAACCTTTGGTAAACAAAGCGCTCTCTTAATTTTTGATCGCGGGAAAATTGTTGTTGTGAGCCAGACATACGTAATGAGGATATTGCTTATATTAGCTCCCCTTGCATCGAATATGCATTTTTTTTTCTAGGCATAACTCTTGCATTCTATATTATTATTATTATTATTATTATTATTATTATTATTATTATTATTATTAATTATTATTATATTATTTTGGAAAAACTCTCTATCGCGAGAGTATATATAATATTCTAATGGGTCCACTATAATAAAAAAAAGTTGCGAGTTCGTGTATAATTTAAGAACCCTTTACAAAGCTTTCGAACCATTCCCTTCATTTTGGACTGAAGATGAACCCAGAGAAGGGTTCGAAAGCTTCGTAAAGGGTTTTTAAATTATACACGAACTCGCAAATTTTTTTTATTATTGTGGACCTCTTAGAACTTTATTATTATTATTATTATTATTTTTTTTTTTTTTTTTTTTTTTTTTTTTTTTTTTTTGCTCTATCACAGTCCGCCAATTCGACTGGGTGGTATTTATAGTGTGGGGTTCCGGGTTGGCATCCTGCCTCCTTAGGAGTCCATCACTTTTCTTACTATGTGTGCCGTTTCTGCTAGGATCACACTCATTCTGCATGAGTCCTGGAGCTACTTCAGCCTCTAGTTTTTTCTAGATTCCTTTTCAGGGATCTTGGGATCGTGCCTAGTGCTCCTATGATTATGGGTACGATTTCCACTGGCATATCCCATATCCTTCTTATTTCTATTTTCAGATCTTGATACTTATCCATTTTTTCCCTCTCTTTCTCTTCAACTCTGGTGCCCATGGTATTGCGACATCAATGAGTGATACTTTCTTCTTGACTTTGTCAATCAACGTCACGTCTGGTCTGTTTGCACATATCACCCTATCCGTTCTGATACCATAGTCCAGAGGATCTTTGTCTGATCGTTTTCTATCACTCCTTCAGGTTGGTGCTCGTACCACTTATTACTGCAAGGGTGGTACTGATGTTTCTTGCACAGGCTCCAGTGGAGGACTTTTGTTTTGCCACTGAATCATGCCTCTTTTTGTACTGGTTCTGTGCAAGTGCCGGGCATTCACTTGCTATGTGGTTTATGGTTTCATTTTTCGTATTGCACTTCCTACATATGGAGAGATGTATTTCCGTCTATCGTACTTTGAACATATCTGGTTCTTAGGGCCTGATCTTGTGCCGCTGTTATCATTCCTTCAGTTTCCTTCTTTAGCTCTCCCCTCTGTAGCCATTGCCATGTGTCATCGCTGGCTAGTTTTTTTTTAGTCTGTCATGTATTGTCCGTGCATTGGTTTGTTGTGCCAGTCCTCTGTTCTTTCTGTCTTTCTCCTGTCTCTGTATATTTCTGGGTCTTCGTCTACTTTTATTAGTCCTTCTTCCCATGCACTCTTTAGCCACTCGTCTCACTGGTTTCAGATATTGCCCTAGTGCTCTGTTTTCGATGTTGACGCAGTCCTCTATACTTAGTAGTCCTCTCCCTCCTTCCTTTCGTGTTATGTATAGTCTGTCCGTATTTGCTCTTGGGTGTAGTGCTTTGTGTATTGTCATTTGTTTCCTGGTTTTCTGATCTATGCTGCGGAGTTCTGCCTTCGTCCATTCCACTATTCCTGCGCTGTATCTGATTACTGGTACTGCCCATGTGTTTATTATTATTATTATTATTATTATTATTATTATTATTATTATTATTATTATTATTGTTATATTTATTTTTCCATTTTCTTATAAAGCATAATTCTTTCTATTTGCGTCACCAGTGATGTTGCTACCTGAATTCAAACGCAAAAAAAATGTGTTTTATACTTTATACGATAATTCTCTTTAATTGTGAGTTACTTCTCAGTATTAGATATAATCATAATATTATCCAATTTAAGAACTCAGATTTAAGCTATTGTCTTAGCCAACTTTCTCAGTTAGATAAGATGTCCAAATATTCCCTGGTTTCACGGATTCCCTTGTATTTTTGAGATACCTAGACGTGGCAATAACAAACGAGATTGTTTCGATGGTTATAAGTCAGCACACTCTAAAAAGAGTCACTCATTGAATGGAGTTATCCAGGGAATATTGGCATAATAATACGTTTGTATACTTTTGAGATTTACTGCTAACACGTACAAAAGCACAGGTACATACACGATTATAAACATAACCTAAACCAACTCTGAAGTGGAGTTCCTTAGGCAAATTAAATATTCATCCGGCTATAAAGCAGAAGGATGTGATAACTATATATAGTAAAAGGTGGAATTTATACTCATTAAGGTAACGTTTTTAAGAGGAGTTTTTAGGGAGACCTCGCTTTAGAAATGAAACTCTGAACCAGCCTCCTTCACATGCTGATAATCTTGAGAATGACATCTTTACCAATTTTCACAAAATTCTGTTATGAAAATATTTACCAATTTTCACAAAATTCTGTTAGGAAAATATTTACCAGTTTTCACTAAATTCTTTTAGGAAAATATTTACCAATTTTCACTAAATTCTAGGAAAATATTGCCAATTTTCACAAAATTATATTAGGAAAATATTTACAAATTTTCACTAAATTCTACTAGGAAATTATTTACCAATTTTCACTAAATTCTATTAGGAAAATAATCATCAATTTTCACCAAATTCTATTTGGAAAATATTTACCAACTTTCACTAAATTCTATTAGGAAAATATTTACCAATTTTCACTAAATTCTATAAGGAAAATATTTACCAATTTTCACTAAATTCTGTTAGGAAAATATTTACCTATTTTCAACAAATTCTGTTAGGAAAATATTTACCAATTTTCACTAAATCCTATTGGGAAAATATTTACCAATTTTCACCAAATTCAATTAAGAAAATATTTACCAATTTTCACCAAATTCAATTAAGAAAATATTTACCAATTTTCACCAAATTCTGTTAAGAAAATATTCATCAATTTTTTACAAATTCTGGTAGGAAAATATTTACTAATTTACACTATATTCTGTTAGAAATATATTTACCAATTTTCATCAAATTCTGTTTGGAAACTATTCTATTAGGAAAATGCTAACCAATTTTCACTAAATTCTATTACAAAAAGTTTTGCCAATTTTCACTAAATTCTGTTAAGAAAATATTTATCAATTTTCACTAAATTCTATTATGAATGTTTACCAGTTTTCACCAAATTTCTGTTAGCAAAATATTTACTAATTTTCCCTAAATTTTGTTAGGAAAATATTTATTTTTTTCACAAATTTTGTAAGGAAAATATTTACCAATTTTCATCAAATTCTGTTAGGAAAATATTTACCAACTTTCAACAATTTTCTGTTAGGATTATATTTACTAATTTTCACCAAATTTTTCGAGGAAAATATTTACCAATTTTCATCAAATTCTTTCAGGAAAGTATTAACCAATTTTCACCAAATTCTATTTGGAAAATATTTACCAATTTTCACCAGATCTTGGTATGAATATATTTACCAATTTTTCACCAAATTCTTTTAGAAAAACATTTACCATTTTGAACTAAATTCTATTAGGAAAATATTTACCAATTTTCACTATATTTCACTAGGAAAAAATATTCACCAATTTTACCAATTTTTCCGGGAAAATATTTACCAATTTTTATCATCAAATTCTTTCAGGTAAAGGTAATTAACCAATTTTCACCAACTTCTATTTGGGAAAATATTTACCATTTTCACCGATCTTGGTATGAATATAATTTTTTTTTTTTTTTTGTTTTTTTTTTTTTACCATTTTTTCACCATTCTTTTAGAAAAACATTTACCATTTTTCACTAAATTCTATTAGGAAAATATTTACCAATTTTCACTATATTTCACTAGGAAAAAATATTCACCAATTTTACCAAATTCTGTTAGGAAAATATTTACCATTTTTCACTAAATTCTATTCGGAAAAAGTTTGATAATTTTCACTAAATTTTTGTGGGAAAATTCACCAATTTTCACCAAATTCTGTTAGCAAAATATTTACCAATTTTCATCAAATTCCGCAGGGAATATATTTACCATTTTTCACCAAATTTCTGTTACGAAAATATTTCTGGAGTTTCACCAAATTTTGTTAGGAAAATATTTTCCAACTATCTCAAAATTCTGTTAGGAAAATATTTACCAATTTTCACCAAATTGTATTAGGAAAATATTTACCAATTTTCACCAAATTGTATTAGGAAAATATTTACCAATTTTCACCAAATTGTATTAGGAGAATATTTACCATGCTTCACCAAATTCAATTAAGAAAATATTTACCAATTTTCACTAATTTTTTCAGGAAAATCTGTTATGAAAATAGTTACTAATTTTCATCGAATTCTATTAGAGAAGTATTTACCAAATTTCTCCAAATTGGGTTAGGAAAATATTTACCAGTTTTCACCAAAATCTGCTGGGGAAGATATATTTACCAATTTTCACCAAATTCTGTTAGGAAAATATTTACCAATTTTTACCAATTCTATTTGCCTAAATTTCGAATATGCTGCTGACACGCAACGACAGACCGACTTTAGTAAAAGCATAGTCTTCTTATAACATAATTGCTGAAGCTAATAAAGCTTAACTAGTTGTACTATTTTCAGTAAATTCCAACGTTCGAGATCAACAAAGGCTACTGAGACGAGAAAGTTAAAAAATAAAACTGAAAACCTTTGAAATCTTATGGGCAAACTTAAAAAAAAAGAAAAGAAAAAAAAAAACTCTTCCTGTCAAACCGTTCTTACAATAAAATTATAGTATATGAGCAGGATTCTGTAAGGACATTTTATCCATAAC
>NC_087207.1:31308454-31310954 GCF_015104395.2 Macrobrachium nipponense | reverse complement strand
TATATATATATATTATATATATGAATATATATATATATATATATATATTATTCAATCCCATATATATTATATATATATATATATATATATTATATATATTATATATTGCTACTTTCAAACGCATATTTCCCCTCTTTGACTGTATAAAACGTTATGTAGAATTGTGCAACATTTTTTCAGATTCCTAGCTAGCTTAGGGATAGGATGTTTTAAATGTGTGTTGTCAGATTTCGCATAACATATTGTAAAAGAATGCATAACATAGAATGTAGAAAGAGAGAGAATTTTTTGTCTGTTCAAAGCTAGAGTTGTTTTTGAAAATCTGTCAACCAGTTTGATAAGTGAGCTCGAATCTTCAATGTGTTTTGGGATTCTGTCATCAAGTAAGATAAGGGACTTCTGCTTCGGTCGATCGAGTCGAGTACGTGTCTTTTTTGAACAGACTGGTCTCATACATGTATGTCTTTGTCAAAGCCACGTGCAGATTACACATTTTGTATGTAAATTTGAGTAAGATTTCGAAGCTTCTGGAAGCATTATTGCCAAAATCGCTTTGTGTCATCTCCAGTCCAACTTCCGTAAGGGAGAAGTTTTTCATTCGGGCGTAGATTCTCAAAGCGATCACATCTCTCTCTCCCTCTCTCACTCTCCCTCTCTCTCCATTGCATAGCACTTTTGATCTTAAAGTAAAGTAACGATTTTGTACTTATTGAATGGTCACTCGTAATTTGTAAATTTCAGATTTGATATTTCTTAGAGTTTATTTAGTATTATTTAATGTTTTTTGTGGAATCTGAACAAACATTGTTGTTGTAACAGCGCATGGTTTTGTGAAAGTGTGAAACAAGCTGCAGCAAGAAAGAAAGAAATTGGTATGCTAAAACGTAAAGTGTGTTATATTTTTATTAGTTGCAACTAATAACTGATAGGAACAGTGGTTTGGTAAAAACAAAATAACTGATGGTTTACAGTGGTTTGAGAGAAACTATTTACGTTTTAACACATTGCAAATTTTTGTGTTTTGTGTTTGTTTCATTTTTGTGCATTTGTTCATTTTCTTATTGAAGTGGGCCTTTTTATTTTATAATCTGTGTGATTAATACTTTTTGCAAATTTTGATATTGCCCACATTTTTCTGTATTTTCATTGCATTCACAATTTAATTGACTTGTTTATTTTCATTGTTTAATCATTGCATATTTAATTAAATTTAACACTTGTGAATTAATTTGCATTCACTTAGAATTCTTTTCAAGTTTTATTATTGTTTAGCACTTGTGAATTAATTTCAAATTTTCAATTATTGCCTAACACTTTTGAATTTTGATTGAATTAATTTTCTTGAATTTTGTGATAAATTATTTTTGATTTAATTATACTTAATTGATTCAAGAATTGATTAAACTTTACTTTGTTTTCAAGTAACAGTAATTTTCCCTGATATTGTGAATTTCACTTATAAACTTTGAGTTTAATAATAAATTTTTTTGTATTTAAAATCTTTATAAGTGTTTCTTTATTTTATACCAGTATATAATTATATTGATGTTAGGCAGAAACATAGAGTGGTGATTAATCTGTTTTCCTTCAATTTACTTGAAGTGACTTAGAACCAGGGAAGTACTTAGACCTCTGAAATCAGGGAAATACTTTGACTTTTAAAGTTGTTGATGAAGTGATGCCCTTTGATTGATTTAATTGCTTACAAGATTACCTCACACCTGTTTCGTTGAACTTAGTCTGATTTTCTGCAATACTGGTAAGTTGTTAAGGGATCACTGTTGCCTTTAGAGTACCTGTGATGAGGGTTCAGGTGTCTGGCTTTTGTCAGGTAACAATTGATGAATGGTAACCAGATACTTGGCAGTTCGTCACAATATATATATAATCTATCTATATATAATATATATATATTAATAGATAATATATATATATATATATATGTGTGTGTGTGTGTGTGTGAGTGTGTGTGTGTGTGTGTGTATAACACGAAAACAATAATAATGATAATAATAACAAAGTCTGATACTTACTATATACTTCTAGATAGAGCGTAGTGGAGAGGGGTTCCGTAATGTTGTTATTTGCGGCTTTACAGGAAATATTGGCACGAGCGTAGTCCCTGGAGAGGGAGGGTATGCTCAACATGGTCCTGACGTGACGGATGCCAACTTCCATACCCATGCCCACGAAAAGCTCGTCTCCTTCTTCTTCAGATGCCAACCGAGTGCCATCCTCTCCAACAACGATGCTGCGGTTTGAGAGGAGCTGGTCACCTTTCCACCACGACACCTGAGGAGGCGGCCGACCTGGGGGAGACAGGTAGAAGGTATGTCATTATCCTTATGGTAGAATTCTACCCAGTGGAAATAAGGTGAGTCAATTTGTGATTAGCTAGAAAAAAAATGTGAGGGCATTAGTATATATAAAATATATTAAACTAGATATTTAAGAAAATTCTTCACTTTAGTGTTTATTAACGTTACAGCAAAGTAAAAGA
>NC_087207.1:31295954-31303454 GCF_015104395.2 Macrobrachium nipponense | reverse complement strand
CAATTATATTTGGCAACAAAAAGGAAAAGGGATTCATTTCTCATATGAACCCTCATTCTATATCGGGAGCATAGCTTCCCAATTAATTACCGAGACGGTTCGTATGGAGTGGACGTTATTTTCGTAATTGGCCATCCTTGTGTATCTACAAATCCCACGTAATTGGAGTGTCACATAATGAGACAGAAATGAGCCCCGTATGTTTTTAGTCACTTGTTTTCATTTCATTTTCCGTCAGAATTTTTATTACTTTTTTCCATTTAATTTTCTGTCAGAATTCTTACCACTCTTTCTATTTCATTTTCCGTCAGAATTTGCACTACTTGCTTTCATTCAATTTTCCCTAATAATTTTTATTACTTGTTTTTACTTAATATTCCGTAAGAATGTTTATAGCTTTTTATTATTCATTTTCCGTCAGAATTTTTAATACTTACTGTCATTTAATTTTTCATCAGAATGTTTATTTGTTTTCATTTCATTTTCTTTAAGAATTTTTTTTCACTAGAAATGGGTGAAATACTCGGTCTTCTATTTTCTTAAATGTTGATTATAATGAAGTGAAACTGTAGTATGAAAAGTCTTGTTGAAAACTCCGGCATTAAAGAAACAGAGACAACTCACTTATCAATGTAGTGAAATACACGGTACTTGGAAATTGCTCTCCACGCATTTGTAAAGTGAGTAGTCGCAGATGGTTGAAATCATCGTTTTATTGAAGTATATTTTGTAAGATGAAAAAGTTTTGCTATAAGTCTTAGAAGTCTTCAAGTCAGTAATGAGAGAAACATTTATCATGATGAAACACGATTTAGAAAAGAGAAAGTTTCTGGCTAAAGGCTTAAAAGGTTATATATATATATATATATATATATATATATATATATAATTAAATATTATATATATAAGATATATATATATATATATATATAGATATAAGATATATGATATAATTCTATATATATATATAAGTATATATATATATATATATATATATATATATATATATATATATAGATATATATATATATATAGTATATATATATATATATATATATATATATATATATATATTATAGTATATATGATATTATATATATATAAAATATATATATATAATTATATAATCTATAATATGTATATGTAAATGATATATATATATATTAATATATATTAATTTATAATATTCAATATATATATAATTAGGATATATATATATAGAAATTTATATTATAATATATAATATATATATAATATTATATAAATAACATAATTTCTCTATATTAGATTAATCTTTTGAGAAGATCTCTGAATTTTCAACGTATAAGTCCTCGCTTGTATATTTCATTACTATTATTTAGTCTACATTAGATTCTTCAACTCGTAAATATATATATATATATATATATATATATATATATATATATATATATATATATATATATATATATATATATATATATATATATATACATATATATATATATATACGTATATATATATATATATATAATATATATATATATATATATATATATATATATATATATATATATATATATATATATATATATATATATATATATATATATCTATATATATATATATAATATATATATATATATTTTTTACGAGTTGAAGAATCTAATGTAGACTAAATAATAGTAATGAATTATACAACCGAGGACTTACACGTTGAAAATTCTGAGATCTTCTAAAAGATTAATCTAATATAGAGAAATTTTGACTCGGCGAAATCCATAATTGTGACGTCTCCTCCCCGGAAAGTGAAATCGTAATTGAAGAGTGGAGACTGGAAAAAAACTTTTTATCCAAAAAGTCTTTTTTATTATTTCTTTAATTATAGTAACTTCTGGAACATGAAGCCCATATCTTTCATAGCCTTTTTTTTTGTCTGTGGTTTCCCTAAAATGTAAAAGTAATCGTTTTTTTTTTTTTTTTTTTTTTTTTTTTTTTTTTTTTTTTTTTTGAAAGTGCAAACACGTTGTAACGAGAACTAAGCTGTTCACCAGTCGCTCCAAAGATGGCCCCCACCCCCCGCCCCTGGCAAGAACTAAGCAGTTCACCAGTCGCCCAAAAAGATACCTTCTCACCCGCCTCCCCCCCCTCCCCCCCCTCCCCCTCCCCCGCCCCCCGCACAAATTACCGTCCAGTCTCGCCACTCTCTTTCGCAGAAATCCCCACAGAACTGTTTGGTGCCAATTTTGCTAAAATTCAATTAACAAATAAACATGGAAGATAATCTCTTTGTGCAGGTAACAATTGAAACACTTGATAAAAACACCATCCCTTTGTACAAGTGATTGACATCTATTGTAATAATAATCCAAAGAGAACTCATAATCATATGAGTCAATAAAATGGAAAAGGAAATCCACAATAGTATATCTCTTTGATTTTGTTATTTAATAAAAAATATCAAACTGACATACTATTGTGGTTTTACTTTTTCAAACAACAACAACAACAACAACAAACACAACCAACAACAACAATAATAATAATAATAATAATAATAATAATAATAATAATAATAACAATAATAAAGGTTTAACCCGGCACCAGCCAGGCCTGTCCTTACCTCCAGTGGCGATGCAGTAGAGCGTGAGCGGGTCCCCTTCGGTCAAGGATCGAAGGACCCCTCCCCGAACTTGTTTTTTGTCCTCTCCCAGAATCACGAGTCTTGTGGGCACAACTGTCAAAACAAGGAAATGAAACTTGTTACTGAGTTACGAGAAGAAGACCAAGACTCCTTCGCTAGTTGACTGATTTACGAAATGGGGATTATCTGACGGTGGACGGTATTAGTCACAGGAAAAAAAGTCACAGAAATAAAGTCACAATTTTGTCTAGGGAAAAAAGTTACATATAAAATTTCACAGAAAAAAAGTCACAATTTTGTCTAGGAAAAAAGTCACAGGAAAAAAAGTCACAAAACAAGTCACAATGCTGTCTAACGAAACCTCATAGGAAAAAAAGTCACAATTTTGTCTAGGAAAAAAGTCACAATTTTGTCCAGTAAAAAACTTACAGGTAAAATGTCACAGAAAAATCCACAATTTTGTCTAGGGGAAAAAGTCAGAGAAAAAGTCACAATGTTGTCTAGGAAAAAAGTTACAAGAAAAACGTTACATAAAAAAAATCACAAATTTGTCCAGGAAAATAAATTACATGAAAAAAGTCACAGAAAAAAGTCACAATTTTGTCAAAGGAAAAACATCACAGGATAAAAGGCACAGGAAACAAGTCACAATGCTGTCTAGGAAAAATTTATAAGAAAAACTTTACATTAAAAACTCACAATTTTGTTCAGGAAAAAAATTACATGAAAAAAGTCACAGAAAATAAGTCACAATTTTGTTTAGGAAAAAAGTCAGAGAGAAAAAAACAGAAAAAGTCACAATTTTGACTAGGAAAATTCACAGGAAAAAAGTCACAGAAAAATGCACAATTTTGTCTAGGAAAAGTCACATGAAAAAGTCACAGAACAAAAATCCCAATTTTCTCCAGGAAAAAATTTACATGAAGAAAGTCACAGAAAAAGTCTCAGAGAAAAGTTACAATTTTGTCAAGAAAAAGGTCATAGGAAAAGAATTCGCAGAAAAAAGTCAATTTTTCTAGGAAAAATGTCACATCAATTTACAGTCTTTTGTTTATGTTTTTAAGGTAACCCCCCAACGGAGTTGAACAAAACACTCCGCAAAGGTGGAAACATACCGGGTTAAAACTATGAATTTTATTACCTGTGACATTTTTACCGGTGGTTTTTTTTACCTGGATTCTATCGGATATATAATTTTTCTAGTATATAAAAAGTTAAAATCCAATAGATGTATATGTCATTTTTCTAGTAAATAAAAAGTTAAAATCCAATAGATGTATATGTGTTTTCAGAAATGCTATTAATCTAGTTCCCTGGCGCAATATTATTTGCTAAAATTTAGAACATTAACGGGATATCATTAAAATAGCTTTGAGCTAAATGCGTATCAGCAGAAACGACTTATTTAAACTTGATGTTATTAAAATATGCATGGTAATTAATTTCCAGGCTGATAAATATTAGTTACGATAGACTGTACTAATGATATATTTCAGGAAGAGACGTCATAAATTATTTTAATGTTTATTGATACCAGTTAGGATTAAGCATTATAATGAGAAGTTATAACAAGCATCATATGCCGTTCTCAATTAGATGAATATTGATTGAAATTAAATATGTAAGTGAAATATACCAGGAAACGAACTCTTGCTTTCTCTTCAAGCTAGGAAATGTCACTTTAAATTAACAGTTCTAATGAAATGATATGAAAAGACATGAAAATTTTCCTTTATATATGTTTGATATACCTCCCTGATTTAATCCATCGTATGTTTCACGAACCAGACGTAAACAAATATTAAAATATCAATGTATTTTTCAAAGCTTTATAACGTATCAAAGAAAAAACTGGGCTTATCAGACATTATAAATTTATATACAAATCGATTTTCCCTCATAATACTTACCTCTCTTTCTCTTCTCTAAATCATGTTATTTTAAGATGACCAAAAGAAAAATTAAGAGTTATTTACAGAATTAAAACTTTCAAGGTATAACGTAATATCAAAAGTTTCAAAAAAAAAAAAAAAAAAAAAAAAAAAAAAAAACAAAGAAACTTGGAAAATCTCAGAATAAGCAATACAAAATAGGACAAGTAAAAAATACGCCGGAGTTTCGTATAATCAAGACCACCGAAAGCAAATCTATCTTTTTGTGGCCTGGGCATAATGCTGTATGAGCCGCGGAACAATGGGACTCTAACAACAGCCCGGTGGTGGCCTGGACTATATCGTTGTCATTCGCACGATCTAACTTTAAACACTACAGAGGCTAGAGGGCTGCAATGTGATATGTTTGATGATTGGAGGGTGGATGATCAACAAACCAATTTGTAGTCCTGTATTTTCAGTAGTTTTTAAGATCTGAGGGCCAGACAGAAAAAAGTGCGGACAGACAGACAAACCCGGCACAACAGTTTTCTTTTCAGAAAACTAAAAACAATAATATACGTAAACTCTATTGCAATGTAAAAATAATAGCGATAAAGAGTTCATATTTATTTCCATCCGTAGATAGCTATGGTTTTACATATAAAGTTCATAAAATCGGGTATGAAAATTATAATCGTAGCAATAGTTATGATTTCCGCTTACTCTGAGAGGAAGCCTCCAGGCTACATTGTTGTTGTTGTTGTTGTTAATGTTGTAGGGGGCTAGGAAAGGTTTATGGAAGAGCCTAAAAGGTGTAAAAAAGGTGTATCGCGTTGAGTTAAAGATACAGGAATTTTAGGATAGGATATTTATTATTTATCTATTAGAATAAAATGTAAAAAATCAATATTGTGCATGTTAAACAACACAGAAAAGTTTTTATAAAAAAATATAGCGCATTTTTTAAATGTTCGTTGGTGAAAAAACGTAGATTTTAGCACATTTTGATTTACGTTAAAAGTTAGCAATATAATGTTTAGAACTTGTGCATGAGAGGAAAATCTTGTTCGCGTCCCAAGTAAGCTGGAGGTCGGATCACGCCATGTTCTTCATAAGAAAAACGATAAATAACGAAAGGAAAGGACACCATTTGGGATCCCAACTTTCCGTTGTCCATCATCTATCATTCATTGTTCACTAATTGCTGATGTACACGTACATAGAAATTGCAAATGTCAATTAAAATACCAAGTAACAAAGGCCATAATGTCGATTGTACGTCATTGGATCAAATGAAATCAAAAGAACGATAGTTTATTCATGATCTTTTATGATCCACTCGTATCATCACTGTCATTTATAATTCATTACGATTCCATTACACTGACATCAAAAATTCACGAAATCGCAAATGGTAATTACAATACGATGTGTAGTATCGTTCACCTGTTGTCATCCTCTGTCGAAGAATTGGCGAAGAGATTTAGTATTAAACTTTAACCGGGTTCTATTCCGTTCAAAAGTAGAAACTAGTCAGTGACCGAACTGCATTTAGGACGCTAATGCGTATTTTAGAGCTGTGTACTCGTTAAATATAGAAGAATCAATTGGGCTTTTTCAACCTTTCAGTTTGTCTGTAGAAATGTCTCCTTGTCTAAACACACACACACACAGACAGACACACACACAATCACACACACATATATATGATATATATATAATATCATATATATATATAGATATATATATATAGTATATATATATATGTGTGTGTGTGTGTGTGTGTGTGTGTGTGTGTGTGTTTAGGCGATGAGACATGTCCACAGACTAAAAGGTAAAAAGGCTCCGTTAACTGGTAAATAGCTCTATACATTTCCATCAAAACGTAAATGCTTCCTGCAGTGATTTACAGTGGATGCCATTTATACATCATAAATTTTACCTTTTGGCAGAAATATTTTTTTCTTTATAATTTATCATTGTGATTCACTGCCATTTCAGGTTTTCCTTTCTTGTTTTTCTCTCTATATCTGCCAGAACTCTTTCGGTGATAATCACGACCAGAATAACAAGAAGATTTTTCATGTTTTTCTCCATTTTATTTTTGGCGATACCAAAACGATAATGAATGATGAAAGATGCCACCTAAGAACATTCTATGCTTTCTGTGATAAATCGATTAGTTTAATTGACCTTAAGGAGGCCATACAATAGGATTTAGTTTGGCATGCTTATACGGTTTCATGCCTGTGTAGTGATGCTGGCCTCTGTAAATATTCTCTTGATGGTGTGGCAGATGTATTCTATAAGAGAGAGAGAGAGAGAGAGAGAGAGAGAGAGAGAGAGCTGGATAGAGTTGGGACGAGAAGATCCTAATGTCCAACGGTAAATAGTGTCAACAAGATAGAAGTGAAAGGAATTTTGCTTACAAGGAAGGCGGTGGAAAGACAGAGAATTTCTAGAGACTTTAATTCATGTCTAGGATGCTTGTTGTTGGGGAAGAATATTGCAAATGGCTTCGTCATTTCATGAGCGTTGAAGTTGCTTATCTTCAATCCATCAACCACTAAATTGATATGTATATATATATATATATATATATATATATAGTATATATATATATAATACTATATATATATATATATATATATATATATACGTATAAGAAGCGAAAGAGAGAGAGACTTATGAGGTGCGTATTTGCAAAATGATGAATAGACTCCTGTATTAATTATTTTTAGTTATTCCGTTCATAGCTTTAATATACAGAGTAAATCATACCCAAACAATTTATGGTAATACCTAAGAAACGTAAAATGCTTTTATAATCATATGACCTACTCACGAATATATGTTTACAGCGCCATAACTAATATGGAATTTTATAACGATTTGCATTATGTAAATACATCTGTTATTCTTAACGGCCGTCGTACATAACAAGTTGTAAATAACATTTGTAACAAGTTTGCTGCATTAGCGCAGAATCTACATATTTTATTT
>NC_087207.1:31270954-31293454 GCF_015104395.2 Macrobrachium nipponense | reverse complement strand
CTGTTTGTTACGTATGAATAAATTGCTGGAGTTTTAACGGTCGCACATACTTTTCGATAGCAATCTATTAGTAATTAAGAATTTATTTCGAGAAGGGAATTCGTATGTGGACAAACCTCCATGAAATTCTGAACATGGAACCTAATATATATCATTATTTATTATAAAGACCTACATTCTTTAGGCTATTCGTAAAATGGCAAATTTGTGCATCAACTTTTGTGAAACGTTGTTCGAAATATCTCTAATCAGTTACTTTCCAAAACGTTCCATTATCTTCAGGCTATTAGCAAATTAATTATAGGCATTTTTCATGAGAAATGACATTTTGTTATCCACGTCCTATTAAATTTTGTACAATAACCTTCAAATTCATTTCTGATTTCGTTTTACCTGTTTCAGCCGGTAATTTTTATTGTAACATGTGATCTGAAAGGTTACCGTAGCATTTTACTCCAATACTTCTCCAATATCTTCATCAAGTAATATTGATCTCGGCTCTCCTGGATTTAAACGAGATTATTTTCGAAATCCTTCCTGTCTGTTTCCTCGGTTATAATCTATTCATTCAAATAGATATTTCTGTTGGGTGATTGGCTAACTGGTTATCTTATTCAGTTTTAGACTGTACTGCTCATTATCGACTATGATTTTAGTTTTCCGCACTTATTCTGTCCGCCCCGCAGATCTTAAAATCTACTGACACTAGAAGGCTGCAAATCGCTATTTTGACCATCCACCTTTCAATCATCAAATATACCAAATTGCAGGCCTCTAGCCTATGTAGTTTTCATTTTATGAAAGGTTAAAGTTAGCTATGATATTACCAACATCACAGGCCACCACCGGGCCGTGGATAAAAGTTTTTTAGGCCGCGGCTGAGAGTTTCATACAGCATTATACGCTGTACAGAAAACTCAATTGTTCGAAAGAAATTTAATGATTTTTTTTTTTTTTTTTTTTTTTTTTTTGTTTTTTTTTTGCATAAATAAAACACGGATTAAATGGCTTCCTATATTTAACCGCAAAAATCTACAGACAGTGAACACCACTTTCGACTTCCCTTCATCCATTCACGGACCTGTCGCGCTGAAGAATGCTCCCTATAGTATGTAGCAACCCAAGGGTAAGGCCTTTCCGTCTCGATTATCTCTTATATTACCGCCAATTATTTGTTTTAACTATCTTGGTACACTCATATGATAATCATGTATTATCAATTTGACACTTATTTTCTCTATCGCCGGAGCTACGTTTTCAATCATTCTTACCAATACGAAATGTATTAATGTTTTACCAGCCACCAGTACAGCTCTTATTGCTACGAATAATTGAACTCGGTAGTAAATCGTCCTCATAATGTAATCTCCAGCGGGTCTGTAAAGCGAATTCCTTTGCTTGATCACTGAACTTCGTGCAAACAAAGGTTAAGTACACCCAGCCCCAAAGAAACCCACGGAAGTACCATTATGGCTTAAGAGGTTTACGGGCTCAAACACATCGGTGTTTGATTTACATTTCGCCTCAAACGAGTACCTGTCACGGAATGACATCTTCGTCGATGAGAGAGAAATAGCTTCAGCCTGTGCTACCTTCTTTTATTATTATTATTATTATTATTATTGTTTATTCGTTGCCCTTGGTTCGTACCGGTTATTGTAAATTTCAGATTTTTAGATGCAGTTTTTCTTTTCGATTACTGACCTTAATCAATTGTTATTCTTGGATATTGTTGCATATAGTGTTATATAGCAGGTATCTTAATAAGGGTATCTATTTATCTATTTGCATACGTACACATACATATATATATATATATATATATATATATAATATATATATATATATATATATATATATATATATGTATTTATATATATATATATATATATATATATATATATATATATATATATATATACATATATATATATATATATATATATATATATCTATGTATATATATATATATTATATATATATATATATATATATATATATATATATATACATATATTCGTGCATATATACGTTATTACATATAAATAAATATATGTCTTTGCGCATGCTCAAACTTAGAAAATTTTGTAAAGTTTGTCTACTTCATATTTCTTGGAGAATTACATCCATAATTTTGGCTGAAGCTGCTACTTTTCCCACAGTTTATTGGCGCATGTAGTTCACTTTAGTACAGTCAAATTTCCTTCTCGTAAAAAATAAATTATGACACGTAATTATCATAATCATATTTCATGGAACCATCTGTTATCTGTTTTTTCGAGAATAAGAAATGACTTGAGTTGAAATTTACGATTTCCTAAAAAGCTGCCCGTGGGACATAATGTCAGCGTACATCCATCTGAAATATTCTGATGCATGTTCACTGCGCACATTATTTTCCTTTTAATTCAAGAAGATTAGCAGAGAATTATTACTAAGTATAATCTGTTTGCGCTAAAAGAATTTTCCTTTGGTTTGACCTCTTTCGTAATCATGAGTTCAGAATCAATTTTTATTTTTAGTAATTCAGTTAGATTTATTTTACAGAGAAGAGCTCTAAGGTACAAATATTATTTTTTCTCTTTCTTTTTTTTTTTTTTTTTTTTACAAAGCTTCTAGAGACATGATTTTTTTTTAATTGAAAGGCAGAGTGGATTCTTAATGCCTCAGACTGGCAAAGTCTTAAGAGAGCTTTCAAAGTAGGTTGACAAATAGAAATCATTCACTGTAAATTACAAGTTGTACATAATTTACTTACTACTACGCCAATAGAGGTGCAATGGGTTTTGACGAACTGTGCCTAAATCTGTCTGTGCCCCCCCCCCCCCCCCCTTGCATCTGGACCGTTTTTGCCACACCATTGGGTAACGTTGACTAAAATCACCGTTTTCTCCCATCCATATATATATATATATATATATATATATATATATATATATATATATATATATATATACATATATATAAAAGAACACATTTGGCATTCTCGTGAAAAGGTCTCTCAGAATATTGATTTAATTTTTCCTCTACGAATACCAGATTAAAGCAGCACCTGGATAAACCATCCCCTAAGAAATCTACATATATGGTACGACTTTTGTTCAATTCGGTGCAGTAGTTTTGCCGTCTATAGCGAACATACACATATACATACATACATAGTTCGACCATCAGTTTTATATATATATATATATATATATATATATATATATATATATATATATATATATGTATGTATGTAATTATATATATATTATATATATATATATATATATATATATATATATATATATATATATATATGAATATTTATCACATCACCGTGATTCATATAAATCATTCGAGCTACAAATGTCCTTTAATATCTAATTCGCTCTACCTCGGAATTGATATATTTTCATATATGTACCTAGGGGAATTTTTTAGTCGCTAATAATTTCGTACCCCCATGGGATCGAACCACCGTCCATGGGGGTACGAAATTATTATCGACTAAAAAATTCCCCCTCGGTACATATATGAAAATATATCAATTCCGAGGTAGAGCGAATTAGATATTAAAGGACATTTGTAGCTCGAATGATTTATATGAATCACGGTGATGTGATAAATATTCATAACAAGGCTGCGTGGGTCAAACGCTCGAATCGGCTAGCATAGTGGTAGGGGGTTCCATATCGATTCTAATTACAAATACAACGATCGGCGTTGATTTGAAATGGTCAGAATCGATATAAACCTTTTGTGCCTCTCTTGATAGCCGTTTCGGCAGCGTCACTGTCCGATCCTGATTTCGTTCCCCGTCCAACTGGACGGTGGTTCGATCCCATGGGGGTACGAAATTATTATCGACTAAAAAATTCCCCCTCGGTACATATATGAAAATATATCAATTCCGAGGTAGAGCGAATTAGATATTAAAGGACATTTGTAGCTCGAATGATATATATATATATATATAATATATATATATATATATATATATATATATATATATACAAGTATATATCTATAGTATATATATATAGATATATATATATATATATATATATATATATATATATATATATAAAGAGGTTTACAAAAAGATGAACTCCAACTGCTCAGAAGCAGAGAAAAGACATTAAAGGATTATTATACAGGGCGGCAACTGACTACATTCATTTTTTTAAACTATGAAATCTTTTTTCACAATATATTTATCATAATAAAAGCCCCAAAAAGTTTTATATTGTTAGTAACACGGAGAAAGAAACTTCTAAGGACATTTTCAGTTTGCCTTATTTTAGTGGTTTTGAAACCATATAAATATTCTTAAAATCTTTTAGGGTTAACCTCATTTTTTCCTATAAGAACACACCAAAAGGACTGCTGATAAAAAATGGCCCCAAGGAACGCAACAACATAATATATTAAAGTCCATGTTTAGACTGCCCTTCGTTTTATATTGGCCAATCTAGTAAGGATTTAAAAGTAAGAATTAAACAGCATAAATATTCTGTCAAAATTGGGCACACATCCATTGCAATATTCATTCATTTAAGCGAAAATGACTACTGGATAAATTAGATTGGTAGTTCAGTAATTGCAAGATCAAAAGATGTCTTGTTATTAAATCTTTTAGAATCCCCCATTATGCAACTTATTTCCAATTATAATTCTAATGTCAGTTCTGGCCTTTATTATTTAGACCCTTGTATACATAACACGTTTGAGAATGACCTTAAAAATACAATCACAAACATAAATACAAATTAGTTGCTTTATAGACATTTTCTTTGTATATGTTTGTTTCATATATTTTTTTGAAATAGTTTGCCTTTCGAAAAAAGGTTTTATTGTTTAAGTTGTGTGTGTTCGTGTGTATTTGGTCAGTTGCCGCCCTTTACAATCCTTTTAATGTCTTGTCCTTGTTTCCTAGCAGTTTGCTTTAATCTTTTTGTAAACCTCTTAAATTGTACTCCTGTGTTTTTGGGAAGGTTGCTAATTCTCCAGTTATGTTGGATTCTATACTCTGTTTTTTTCCATCTGTCCATCCGCCTGTGGTGTTTTTGTATGGTAACACTGCGTCCCGGGCTTTAGATAGTTACATTCAGCTTACATTCAACGTTTATAATAATATTCTATTTCGAATATTAACGGTGTAATTCGCATACAGTAAATTATAAAAACACGTTTCAGTTGCAAATGTACACCCAGATATCCTTTTATTTACCTAAAACTTACACATAGCGTAACTATCTAAAGCCCGGGACGCAGTGTTACCATACAAAAACACCACAGGCGGATGGACAGATGAAAAAAAACAGAGTATAGGTACTTATTTCCCTTTAAAATACTTATCTCTCATTTATATAACCCTTCCTTGTATGATCACTTTCTTATGCATTTCAGTCTGCTAAGTAAAGGTCTTGCGGTACTCCACTGTTTCACTGCTTCACTTTTCTTTGTGGCTTTTATTTTCTATTTATATTATATATATATATTATATTATAGATATCTATATATATATGTGTGTGTGTGTGTATATATCGAGCTACAAATGTCCTAATAACATTTAATCCGCTCTACCTCGGAATTAATATATTTTCATATATGTACCGAGGGGGAATTTTTTAGTCCGATAATGAATTTTCGTTACCCCCATCGGGATCGAACCACCGTCCAGTTGGACGGGGAAACCGAAAATCAGGATCGGACAGCTGGACGCAGTGCCTGCCGAAAACGGCTATCAAGAGAGGCAAAAGGTTTATATCGATTCTGACCATTTCAAAATCAACAGCCGAATCCTCGTTTGTATTTGTAATTAGAATCGATATGGAACCCCCTCCACTATGCTAGCCGATTCGAGCGTTTTGACCCACGCAGCCTTGTATGAATATTTAATAACATCACGTGATTATAGAAACTCGAGCTACAATGTCCTTTAATATCTAATTCGCTCTACCTCGATTGATTATTTTCATATATGTACCGAGAATTTTTTGTCAATAATAATTTCGTACCCCCCTGGGATCGAACCACCGTCCGTTGGACGGGGAACGAATCAGGATCGGAGTGACGCTGCCGAAACGGGGCTATCAAGAGAGGAAAAGGTTTATCGTTCGACCATTTCAAATCAACGCCGACTCGTTGTTTGTAATTAGAATCGATATAACCCCCTCCACTATGCAGCCGATTCGAGCGTTTGACCCACGCAGCCTTGTTTATGAATTTATCACATCGTATTTCATAAATATCTCGAGCTACAAAATCCTTATATAATCGCTCTACCCTCGGAATTGTATATATATGTACCGAGGGGGGAATTTTTATCGATAATAATTTCGTACCCCCATGGGATCAAAACCCACCGTCCAGTTGGACGGAACGAAATCAGGATCGGACAGTGACGCTGCCGAAACGGTAATCAGAGAGGCAAAAGTATATCGGTTCTGACTTCCTGCAAACAACGCCGATCTCGTGTATTTGTAATTAGAATCGATATGGAACCCCCTCCACTATGCTAGCCGATTCGAGCGTTTGCCCGCAGCCTTGTTATGAATATTTTATCACATCACCGTGATTCTATATCGAGCTACAAAATGTCCTTTTAATACTAATTCGCTTACCTCGGAATTGATATATTTTCATATATGTACCTGGGGGAATTTTTTAGTCGATATAATTTCGTACCCCAGGGATCGAACCACCGTCCAGTTGACGGGGAACGAAATAGGACGAGTGAGCGCCGAAACGGTATCAAGATGAAAAAAAACAGAGTATAGGTACTTATTTCCCTTTAAAATACTTCTCTCATTTATATACCCTCCTTGTATGATCACTTTCTTATCATTTCAGCTGCAATAAAGGTGCGGTACTCCACTGTTTTCATGCTTTCACTTTCTTTGCTTTTAACATTTATATATGATTTATATATATAGATATATATATATATATATATATATATATATAATATAATATATATATATATATATATCGAGCTACAAAGTCCCCTACTTTAATCCGCTCTACCCCGGAATTAAATATATTTTTTCATATATGTTTAACCGAAGGGGAATTTATTCAGCGATAATAGAATTGCCGGCCGACGGACACGAAACCATCGACATCTTCAATTCCAGGACTGGCAGTGAAGCCTTAGCCAACCTCGCCACCGCAAGAGATCTCTTGCGGTGGCTGGGTTGGCTAAAGGCTTCACTGCCAGTCCTGCAATTGAAGATGTCGATGGTTCGTGCCCGTCGGCCGGCAATTCTATTATCGCTGAATAAATTCCCCTTCGGTTAAACATATATGAAAATATCTTAATTCCGAGGTAAGAGCGAATTATCATATTATAGGACATTTGTAGCTCGATATATGTATATGAATCACGGTAATGTGATAGGACTTATATATATATATATATATATATATATATATATATATATAATATATATATATATATATATACACATATATATTATATATATATATATATATATATATATAATATATATATATATATATATATAGATTATATGTATATATATATATATATATATATATATATATATATATAATATATAAATATATATATATATATATATATATATATATATATGTATGTATATATATATATATATATATATATTATATATAATATATATATATATGATGAATGTAAAGAACTGATAACTAACATAATTATATCCGCAGGATAACACAGACCCTAACTTAATTCTGACAGTAAGCTAATCCGCTGCATCACCTGAAGTCCCTAGATGCATCGATCTCCCCTAGATGCATTCTCCGTTGATGATTAATGATGCCAATCAGTTTTGGGCCGTTTACAAATGGCCGTCTATTACCGTTGCCTAATCGAAATGCGAAAACGACAAAGACAATGGATGTCGTCATTGTACCGGGCCACAGGGTCATGGTCAAGGATTTGTTTAATAATTCTCCAGTTCTTTTGATGAAAGGGCTGAAATAAAGGAAAGGGTGGGCCGTATTGTCACTGCTTTCATAATAGTGATATTTATTCATTGTGATTTATTTTTGGGTAGAGATGGTGAATATTTAAACTTCATTGTACATTAATTAGATTAGATTAGTTACATGTCAGACGAATCATTTTTTCGCTTATTCGATTATTATTGTTGTTGTTGTTGTGGAGGTGGGGGTGTGGTTTGGTAGGAAGGCCCTTTAGAAAAGCCTAAAGAGGTCTGAAAAAGGTGTTTCTTGTTGAGTTAAAGATACATAAATTTCAGGATATGAAATTTATGATTTACAATGAAAATGTAAAAAAATGAATACTGTGTATGTTAAACAGTACAAAAAAATTATGTTCTGATAAAATATAACGTATTTATTTTAATTTTCGTTGGTGTAGCGATGATCTATTTGACTGTACAAATATTTTAGCACGTATTAACTTACGTTAAGTTAGGAATATAATGTTGCACGCGTCTGATAAAGCTGGAGGTCGGATCACGCCTTGTTTTTTTTATATTTACCTCTACTTTTGCTTTAGGCTGACGTTTTCAGTTTAGTTTGTATATAATATGTATCATAACGATTTATCAAATAGCAAGACGTGAGATAATGAAAATGAAAAAAGATATAATAATAATAATAATAATAATAATAATAATAATAATAATAATAATAATAATAATAATAATAATAATAATAATAACAATAATAATCGTCTTATTGTTTTACAGTCACAATGCAGGTCAATTCTTAAAATAAAGTCCTTTATATATATATATAAATATATAGAATATATATAAATTATATATATATATATAATATATAATTATATATATAATATAATATATATAAGATATATATATATATATATATAATATAGTATATATAATAATATATATATATATTTATATATATATATATATTATAATATATATAATATAGTATATATCAATATATAATATATATATTATTATATATATATATATATATACTTATATAGTATATATATAATATAATATATTTTATATAATACTATAAAATATAAATTATGTATAATATATATAAATTATATATAATATATATATATAACTTATATATATATACTATATATATATAGATATATACATATATATATATATATAATATATATATATAATCTATATATATTATATATATACATATATATATATATATATAATATACAATTAAAGAGTCGCCACACGCGGCCACACACACACATATGTATGTATGTATATATATATAATATATCTATATATATATATATATCATATATATATATATATATATATATATATATACCTATACATACATACATACATATATATGTGTGTGTGCCCGCGTGTGGCGACCTCTTAGTTGTATTGGGATCTCAATCGTCTGCTAAGTAAATTGTTTCTTCGACTCATAGAAGAGAGAAACCTGTATGGGCATGCTTCTTTAAGTCGACGTACCTAGCAAATTAGGTACCTGGTAATTAGACGACTGTGTTGGTTTCAAGAACGATTAATGGAAAGGCATAGAGTTAACAAATGAATTCCAAAACTAAGATTTTATATACACACATATATACGTATATGTATTTATGTGTATATACGCATGTGTGCATGTATGTATATTATACGATCACAACTAAGACGTGAAGATTGCATATTATTAGTACCTAGCGCTTTCGTGTATTCTTGATACACCTCATCAGGGTACACTATATTGTACCCTGATGAGGTGTGTCAAGAATGCACGGAAGTCGTAGGTAATGCTACTTTTCATTTTTTCCTGATGGCTCTTGATGTGTATATATATATATATATATATATAATTATATATATATATATATATATATATATATATATATATATGATAGTCTTATTTCGTTACTGTAGGTAATCTCTCTCTCTCTCTCTCTCTTCTCTCTCGTCTCTCTCTCTCTCTCTCTCTCTCTCTCTCTCTGATTAAGTATATCACATATTGTCTTTCCTTGCTCGTCTGAAGTGAACTGCCACTATAGATAGAGTAATCAATCAATGGAAAGTACTAAGTCCGAGAACGTCTGAAAAATATTACATGTGGCCGCTTTCAGTATAAAAGCTTTGTATATCTCCATACATCATTAAGAAATAATAAAAAAAGACCGGATCCTAATCAAGATCACAAAATCTTCTACATATTTTCATTCCACCATAGCCAACTCCTTCCCGAATCTTCACTCAAATCATCCAATGTTTTTTCAAAGTATCTTTTTGTAGATGAACTGATTTTCTTTTAGTTTTCGTGAACTGACAGTGATGAGAAAGCAGACGAAAGAAGGTGAGCTTGAGTACGTGGGTAATAAAAGTGTATAATAATGTATATTACAAATGTTTTACTAAGGAAACGTGGGTATTCGATTCATCTCTAGGATATTGGCTGTCGTGTGGGTTTAATATCTGAATAACTGAAATTATGGTCATTACATTCGTTGACGATTTAATACAGGTATTATCAGGGGTGCATTTGATTACTTCATAACTTCCTAATCCAAAGAAATTTTATTGGTTAGCGGTCTTTGTTTGCAGTTAAATTTATAGAGTTCTGGTGGTGGGACTAATCCGTTGACAAAGCGTTTGATAGTCCCGTTGGTTTTAATGTTATTTGCATGAAGATTTTGTTGGTCGTAGTTGCTTGTTGCTTAATAGAGTCATATTCTGGGGGTCACTTTCGTGTACTACATCATTCGATGAGACTTTACCTTGTGCTTTACATTATCATATACTGCTTCAAAGCACTTTAACATGTCTGAAGGAAGATTTGGAACCCAAACAAAACAAACAGGTAACATGACTCCTCCACACCAGGGGATGGAAGTTGGATCCAGAGGCTGAAATACTTTTAGAGCCCTTAATTAAAATGATAATCCGATGTGGCAGGCCACCGATTAATCTGCAGTGAACAAATTGAGGTCTAAAGCCCGAGACTATTATGGACTCAATCCACTAGTCATATGAATATGGATATGAAGATTTATGGAAATATTTGACAACTTTGCTCCTTTCAGTAACTTTTTGTTGTAAAGGGGACTGTTGCTAAATTGAATTTATTAGCGATTATTGACAAACAAAAACAGTTTATGTATTGTTGTGTATACATCATCTGTAGATGTACGGAGGACTATTCAACATCTGTATATGTATATATCTACGTGTGTGTATATATATATATATATATATATATATATATATATATATATATATATATATATATCATATCTATATATATATATATATATATATATATATATATATATCATATATATGATATATATATATATATATATAATATATATATATATATATATATATATATATATATATATAATATATATATATAGATAATATATAGTATATATATATATATATATATATCTATATATATATATCTATATATATATATATATATATATATATATATATATATATATATATATATATATGATGTGTATGTATGTATAACTGAATCACGAAAGTTAGGAACGTGATAAATCCATAAAATAAAGATATATGCCACGGAGGAAAATAAACGACGCAGTATCCGCGAGACCTTTCGACGTTAAACGTCCTGTGTGTCGGTGCGTGCGAGTGTGTGTTTGTGTGTTTATGTTTACGTATAGGATGAAGTGAACGCAGTAAGGACGAAAATTATATTTTGTGTGGCATCTCCGCCCTTTATTGAACGATGATGGAGGAGAACTATTCACACAAGGAGTTTTTAAATGACAAGCAATTAAGAATAGAGCCCGGCTAGGTTCCAGTTAAGCCTGGAGGATAATGCTGTTCATTTCATTTAAATTGAGATAAGAAAAAAAATATGGTCGATCTTATCTGCTTTCCAGATCATTACGACAAATTCGTTTTTTTTTATCACAGCTGCTTTGAGTATCTGATCTTTGAAGCATGAAATTACAAAAACAATTTACGATGGATTCTTTTTTTATGTAGTGGATTGTTTTGTTTTTATGATGTAAATTATGAGAATTCTGATAAGCGTATTATAACATTAGTTGGTTATCGTATCCCATTCAAGACCATGTTACGCGTATCTTTGGGCATTACCTATCACCCGTAAATGGCAGTGAGCAAAGATCCTACTATATAAAGGAAGATTGCTTTCATAAATCTTGATGATATCTAGGTATGAGATTTTTTTCTCTTTTTGTCTTTCTGTATATAAAGCAATACTTGCGTAAAAAAATTTTAGGTAGGCTTTCGACAATGTTCGGATTTCTCTTTTGTTTTTAATGTAGAACTATTTTGCAAAAAGGAAAAAGAAAAAATCTTTCGTTTTTAATGCAGAACTATTTTGCAAAAAAAAAAAAAAAAAAAAAGCGATATGCTATGGACCTCCCAATGTTTGATACATCAGCCTTTAGTTTGCCCACAGGAAAGTGTACTACATGGCCGCAATAATGTCTATATTTTCTTCGCAATTTGACTTTTGTAAGAATGGTCAAAGGTCATGAATGAATTGTGGGCGTCACAGTAACTGACATGTTTCCACCATTTTTGAAGCCAGGAGTGCGAAAAAAAATCCTGAAATACCTTTTACCTTTCCTGTAGCAATTTGACATTTATAATGAAGGGTCAGAGGTCACACTTACCGTAAATTGTGAGCGTCACAATGGCTGACAGCGTCGGAGAGTTATTGAAGTCTACCCGACATCTGTATCTACCCGAGTCGGACCCGAGCGCTCTGTCGAGTACCAAGTGGGAGCCCGTGTACTCGGTCCTTATTCGATCTTTCAGTTTAGGATCGACAAACTCTTGCTTCTCCACGCCTTCTCGTAGGTCTAATCTGATGGAGAAAAAAAGGTAAATATGTACAAGCTTCGTCAGCAAACTTAAAAAAATCAGTCGTATAAATGTTAACAAGATTTGATGGAGGTTTAAGAGATTAAAAGGTATAAGATGCACCAGAGTCGTGCAACAAGTCATATTTCTCACCATGGTTGATTGATTGCAGGTCAAGCTGGTTTTATGGCAGCGTGACATAGGACGAATTCGTGAGCGACGTTATGTGCAAAACAGACTAAAAAATCCTGGTGTGGCCCCATAGCCTCACCAGATAACTGTGACTCCAACGATGTTCCATTATTCATAAGGCTATTAGAAAATTTTCCAAGAAATTACGAATTTAAATCACATGCACAGATATACATACAGGCATATACACATACCTTGCATGAACGCACACATACATGCATGAATAAATGCGAAAACACATCTAAATTTATGTATATATATATATATATATATATATATATATATATATATATATATATATATATATATATATATTATATATATATATATGAGAGAGAGAGAGAGAGAGAGAGAGAGAGAGAGAGAGAGAGAGAGAGTTCGTATCATGAAATAACGCGTAATTAGAAATAAAACCGTATGCTGTGAATAAGACCACGGTAAAGGGGGAAGAACTAACTTTTTTCTGTACTAAAAAGAAACAGTTCCTTTAATATTTACAACTATATCTTTACACTGCAGCGAATACTCATAATATTAGCCTGATGCGTATCGCAGAAGTAGCGAGGTCCTTAGCGGTGGGGTCTCTGTTAAAAAATTCTTATCAAATCGATTTATCGAACCGGCAGAAATTATAGATAGCTTGGTTGCTGGATAGGACTAACCAAGGGTTTAATCCTTCACAGGCCAGCAAAAAAAGAGCGTCCCATTAATGTCGATAATATCACAGAATACTAAAAGGCACTGATGATTGTATTCAACTGGATTTGAATTCTTTGAATACTGTTTTCTTAATGTACTATGCTTGGTTTTAGTGAATACAAGATTGTGGTAGTAACTGCAAAATCATTACAAAGATGTATGAATGTCTTTTGAATTCAAACAGACACCCACAGATGTACACACACACACACACACACACACACACACTATATATATATATATATATATATATATATATATATATATATATATATATATATATATATATATCATTTATATATACATATATATATATATATATATATATATATATATATATATATATATATATATATATATATATATATATAAGATTAGCATATTTACAACTTTCCATAACATTATTATGAAATCCATTGGAAATAAACTTTTGCTTTTGGTTGCAAACCTCTTAAAATCCAGATCCCACGCCTCAGACTAATGCATTGCTTTTAAATCCTGCGTATATCACCTTATTACTTATTTTTCCTTGAATTCACTGACCATTTATTGAAATTTCGCGCTATTCTTAGTAGTCAATCGACTTCTACTAGCATTTAAGTAAAAGAATAAATCAAGGCATTAAAGTAAAAGAATAAATAACAGGATTCTGACTTTTAAAGTTGTCATGATTAACAACATTCAAATTTTAATAATAATTTACAAAATTTAAGTTCAGTGACAATTAACAAAACTTAAAATTTAGTGATAATTAATAAAATTTTAAGTTCAGTGATGATTGACAAAATTCAAAGTTCAGTGATGATTGACAAAACTAAAGCTCAGTGATAATTAACAAAACTTAAAGTTCTCTAACAAAATTCAGTGAATATTAACAAAATTCGAAGTTGAATAATAATTAACAAAATTCAAAAGTCTAGTTATAATCAACAAAATGTAAAGTTCAGTGATAATTTAAAAAAATTAAAGTTCCGTTATAATTAACAAAATTTCAAGTTCAGTGATGATGAAAAAAAAATTAAAGTCCAGTAATAATGAAAATAAATAAAATTCAATGATAATTAACAAAATTTAAAGTTCAGCGAATACTGAAAAAAAAATCAAAGTTCAGTGATAATTAACGAAATATAAAGTTCAGTGACACTTGGAAAATTTAATGATTAGTGATAATTAAAATAAATTAAAGTTCAGTGATAATTAAGGAAATTTAAAGTTCAGTGACACTAAAAAAATTTATATTTAGTGATAATTAACAAAAATTAAAGTTCAGTGATAATTAAGGAAATTTAAAGTTCAGTGACACTTTAAAATTTTTATTTTTGGTGATAATTAACAGAAATTAAAGTTCAGTGATAATTAACTGAAATTAGTATTCGGTAATAATTACCGAAATTTAAAGACCAGTGATAAGTAAAAAAAGTTAAAGTTCAGTATTAATGAACTCATTCTAAAATTCAATGCTAATTTTTTTATTTACATTTCAGTAATAATTACCACCATAATGAAAATGAAAACTTAACCTTCAGTTAAAAATTAGCACCTAATTTTTGTAATAAACCTTAAAATATTACTCTTTTTATTTATTTGCTTTTTACTTTTGAACGTACATTATTTTACATGATTCTCCGAAGTGAGATTTGAAATCGACATAAGGTATAGGTGTGAGATTCATTGAATGTTTATTTTGCATAAAAAAAAAACCAAAGACTAAAAGCTTTGAAGGCGACTGGAGAAGAGATTCCTGACGTTACTAAAAATAATATTGCGGTCGATTTGATGAAATTCTCTCTCTCTCTCTCTCTCTCTCTCTCTCTCTCTCTCTCTCTCTCTCTCTCTCTCTCTCTCTCTCTCTCTCTCTTTGCTCTAGTGCTTACTAACATCCTGCTTGCTTCCTATTTTTCTAACCAGTGTGGGTTCGAATCCAACATGGGAATGCGAATTTCTTCATTGATTTTATTTCCTTTAAGATTTAAATGGTAATAGGGCCAAAATAGACAAGGAATAGAAGAGTTAAGGGGGTATTGTATCCATTTCTAAACTTACAAATGGCGGATGGTCATATTCGATAAACGTACGAATCTATATGAATTAAAATGAAGAAATTAAGAGGAGGGGCTGTTATAACAGCTGTAAAACGAGACAATACATCTAACTGTAACTGCGCAAGATCTTAAATGTTTACATCGAATATACTACATCTGACCATTCTAAGTTACTTAACAAACAAAAGGAAATGTTTATACTTACGTATAGAAAGGCAACCTGGCACCGTCCTTATACCAGAGAACCAGGTTTGGTGTATCACCAAGGTGACTGCGTGCCACCATGCAGGGCAGGTGCGTGATCATGCCTTCCACTCCTTGGACTGAGCTCTGTGGCCCTGCGAAAGTATCAACAGAAACAAGCTTTTAGTTTTCGCTGTTATTGGCAGTTGGTGGTGAAATATGCAAGCTAGTTACACGAAAATAAAAACAAGTTCCTTGTAAGTTTGCTGGGAAAAGACAACGACTTTTCTGACTGAACAATTTCTTTGCATATTCAAATGAGCAATCCCCTTGAGGAACATTTTTCAGCCTCATATATTTATGTTATAGCTTTATGTAAAATATTCAATGCTTATGGTCGACGGGCTTTATGTATATATATATATATATTATATATATATATATAATATATATATATATATATATATATATATATATATATATGTGTGTGTGTGTGTGTGTGTGTGTGTGTTTATATATATATATATATATATATATATATATATATATATATCTATATATATATATATATATATATAGATATATATATACC
Source organism: Macrobrachium nipponense (assembly GCF_015104395.2). Lineage (NCBI taxonomy): Eukaryota > Metazoa > Arthropoda > Malacostraca > Decapoda > Palaemonidae > Macrobrachium > Macrobrachium nipponense. The sequence goes on along the minus strand of NC_087207.1, from coordinate 31,276,928 downwards.
ATATATATATATATATATATATATATATATTATATATATATATATATATACATATATACACTAGTTTAGGTTTCAGGATATAACAAAAATATACCTTATTATTATATTTTGTCCCACAGTAAAATCAAAACAATTCTAGCCTCGTTCTCTCATGAAACAAGAAGCTATTCATAGAAATACCCGTCATTCAAAGTATAGATAATGATGAATACCAGTTCTCCTGAGAAGCTTGGGGATGAAGATGATTAACTGGGTGACTAATTTTTGTGTTAATCAGATGATTGGATTCTGGAATTTTGCTGTGGGGATAGTGCTGCCATCTTTAAGTACGTCATGACACTTATTCCGGCAGCTAATCCTATAAATATCATAAATAGGACTCACTCGAACCAGAGCCTCTCGTGGGACCTGTTCTTTATCATTTTATAGGCTCTGAATGACATCACATAAATACCCAAATCATACGGTATCCACTAAGATATCTGTTCCCTGTGGTATCACCTTCAACTCTCTTAAATCTAATGGATTTTCCTCATGTATAATCTTTCCTAGCTCAGTATAGCGCATAAACTAAAGATTTAAATATTCCGACTGTCATGATAAATCAGGTGAGCTGTTTTTTATCCATTACTCCTCACTATATATGTCAAAGGTAGAAATTCCGAAAGATCTATGCGTGAAAAGTGAGCGTGAATTTCATGGCATCAAATGCTTCTAATGGGAAAAAAAGCTTTCTAGATCGATGTGACGCCATTTTGTCTCTATGAGTAAATCAGTAGATTTGTAGGCTAAGTGCTTCACTAAAATGAATTAGTTAGAATGGAATGTGGAAAATTAACTATCACTAACTTCTGCAAGAATGCACACACACACGCAAATACACATATGTATACATGTATATGTATGTATGTATGTATGTATGTATGTATGTATGTATGTATGTACATACATATATAAGTGTGTGTATGGATTAATGTTGGTATCCTTAGTGGTTTTCTTCTCAACTCTAAGCACTTCAATTCGAAGTCATCATTCATCTGCAGTTTCAAAAAGACACAATTCAGGGCAAGTGTCTTGCCATTTTTCCTCCCGTGCGTATAATTCAGTCTCCGTGTTCATTAGATTATGCATAATGTGACCACTTATATTCCATTGTGCCTCTGCTTCCAATACATTATTCTTTATCCATTTCGTCTCGTAGATATCGTCATTTAATCCATTTTTTTTTTATTCCCGGTCGTTTCGTTTGTCATCCAATATCTCTAGTATAATAGGCGCCGGTGTTTACTCAAAATTTTGCGCTGTTTATAGGTCCAAAATTCTGCTTTCTATTCATAATGCGACCGGCATGTGTCACAGGCTTGATGTTTATTGCCCTATCAATCAAAGATATTGCCAGCCCCGTCCTCATCATTCATATATTGGGGCTGGATGGGGGTGGGGGGAATGGGGTTCTTGGGTGCGGGCGTTCGGTTTGGATATCGCTATTACATATTTGACATTAATCAGACAAATATTGGAAAACGGTAGGCAGTGTCGTTCTTCGTCTAATCTTTTCCGCTTCTTATCGTCGTAACCCATTTTTTATATACTTTCTTGCTCTAGAAATAATAATAATAATAATAATAATAATAATAATAATAATAATTATAATAATAATAATTAATTAAAATAATTATAATTAATATAATTATTATTATTATTATTATTTTATTATTATTATTATTATTATTATTATTATTATTATTCTTATTATTATATACTGAGTCATATTTCAAGCTCTGTGAAGCTTGAAAACAAAATGAGAACATTGGATATGCAGGACTAAAATAATCGTGGTTGAAAAAAAGTTAGTCTGTCCTTTTTATGGTTTTTCCAGTTGGATGTTTCTTTTATACATGTCATTCATAATTAGGCATCTTACCGTCTTATTATTCATTCATCTGACAATCTTTCTGTCACATAAGGATTTAGCAACAGATATTCTTGACGTTTTTTCGGGTAAAGAAATGTAATATATAATCTTTGGAATCTGCACGTCTTATGGATATATATATATATATATATATATATATATATATATATAATTAATAATATTATTATATTAATATATCATATATATTATATACCTCAGTATGACTACATATACGATTCATTTTGTGAACGTACATTTACCTGTCATATATTCTTATATCTATATCTCCAAATGTCTCTCATTTATCATTCATTTTATTCATGCTCCACAAAACCAGCACAGTGTATTAGCTGGAATAAATCGATTACTAAAGTATGTTTACTTTCTTTCAACATAGCATATCAAGACCCTAGCAAATGATCCGTGTGAAACAAGATATTATTATTATCATTTGAGTAGATACAACCTGCTCACATAGAACAAAAGCATACGGAGTCATTGACTTAAAATTTAAGCTTCCACAGAATGCTGGTTTTAACCTCACGCCGCAGACCCTACAATGCAGCAGTAACTGGTCATGATACACAGCCAGTGATATTTTCATCGACCTGGGGGAGACGCAAACTCGCGACATCCAAGTGACATTCCACGACACTAACCACTGTAACAACAGAGTAGCTGAATATGAATAAATGATACTGCATTAAATACATCTGTTATAATTCATTTATTCTACCTTGCTCCCTACGCTCGGCACGATCAGATGCAAATTGAACGAAAGACGTAACAGCACTAACGCACAGGCTCACTGCTACTATATACTACTATATACGATGAAACCTATTCATATGGAGCAAGCCCAAAGGGGCCATGACTTGGAATTCGAGCTACCAAAGAATATACTAGTCATTCGGAAGAAGTAAGAGGGCGTGAAAAGAAGTACAGAAGGAAGAGATTCCACTTATTAACAAAGATTAATTAATGATTTGTTGATGGGAATTGTTCATATGGCTCTTCCATCATGATGGTGTGTTAATGAGCTCGCTTAACTATAAATAGCAGCCTTTCCGGGAACTTATATAATATTGAAACAGAATCTCTATTTCACCACTTATTCTTTACACATGTTGAATATTCTCCCGCCCCTTGAGACACTTAAACTCACATGAGATGCTGCATTAAACAGATTGCGTTATATCTGTCCTCTCTCACAGGAAATTTATGTCAGGATGATGTTGTGACGTTAAGCTTCAGATATAATAATGATAACAATAATAATGATAAAGTTACTCCAATGCGACCAATTTTTGCTTCATGTAACTTAAATATGGCGTGTGATAGCCGTAGGGTTTGAGTTCTCAGCATATACAGAAAACGTTCTAGAAATACGAAGAGTTGTATGCTCAGCCTCGATACCCTACGGTTATCACGCGCCATATTTAACTTACATGACGCAAAAATTAGTCACTTAATACAGAATTATTATTATTATTATTATTATTATTATTATTATTATTATTATTATTATTATTATTATTATTATTATTATTACTTTTCTTTTATAAATTCCTTTCGATCCATCCAAATGACAATGACCATATTCAATAAGTTTTGGCGGAGATGAACGCCAACGTCTGAATAAAGTTTAAAGAGTAAATAAAAGGAAATAAAAATTAAGCAGAATGCGTATAATGATTGCAAATTATATCCCCTGATAAGAAATTATATAAGTCACAACGTTGATCCCTATAAATTTTACGTCTCCTTTGCCAAAGTACAGGACGTATTAAAAAAAAAAAAACATACGATAGTCATTCGCCTGGGCGTGGCAAATAGGGATCTACCTCTGCGTGCTCAAAGCTGGACTACTATTCTGCTTCGAACTTAAGAGAAATACCTTGAAAATATTGTAATTCGAGACAATGGCCTCTTGAAACTTGCGTGGAGAGAGTCACGGAACGTTCGCCTATTCCCAACGGCACGTTTGAGTCTCTCCTTCGCGAGGAGGATTTCAATAGATCTTTTATCCGTGCTTAAGTGTGTTTGCCGTGCCTCGTTCGCGTGCCACGCCGTGCTGAATGGGGAAAAACTGTCTGAGGCAGCTCGGGTGTTTGGTTCTTCTTTGTGTTACTCATGTTTGGAGAAGATTTGTCCCGAAAATATGAAGATTTCTCGCTGAATGTTATGCGCGGCGAATGGGGGAAAAAAAGGATATGGGCTCGCTTTCCGTTTTAGAGTAGGTGTTTTATGTCTATTTGTATGATTATCATCGTGAACTTATAGCTTTCATTCAAAACGTTCTTGGTCTCTCAGGTAGCGTCATAGAGGAAGAAATCGGTTCGCTATTGTTTTTTCACCATGGCCGTTGTTACACTTTGGACGGCTTTATGCAAAGAAGATGCCTTACCTACGGGACTTCGGTTTGATAAAGAGGGAATAAGAGGCAAGATGAGAACTTTTGGACTCGGCACAAATAACTGAAACGTAAAAACCCCAGTGCATTTACTCCACGAGCATTTAAGCCCTTCATTCCAGTCACCAGGGTAAAATATTGCCTCCTGGTCCCCAAATTATTCATCCAGGATATGGATGAATTCCTTATTGGTTTCTAAATGAGACAGTGGAGATTGAATTTTACTTCTGGAGGCAGATGCAAATCATGGCAGTCCCAATTTAGTGAGTACAGGACATGCGACAATTGAAAACGTGTCGTAATATCCTGACTGATTTTCCGCTATGTCATGCCTTTATTTTCTTTTTTTTTATAATTTAACTGTCACACTTCCGAAGCGTAAAAAGCCTCATTTTTGGTTTAACCCTCCCGATTATTATATCGTGATGGCGCTTCAGAATCCGTAATGCTAAGGCCATCTCGTTTCTGAGCTGTGCTATTCGATTTAATTTGAAAAGGAGGAATAGAAACGCAATGTTTCGATCGCTCGCTTTAACTCTGACTCAAATATAAAAGGAGATCCGAGTCGAAAGCGTTTTTAAAGTCAACACTTTCCCCCTAATCTAGTGTTAAAATTGTCGACAACATTCTTGCATTCCTCAAATATTCCAAATATTGATCATAATATTATTCATAATAGTCCAATGGCCCAGCACAGAAAACTTCATCTTACTAGCACGATCAATTATATGCCATTTGCAATTTGCGAAAAGTGGTAACGGTTGATGTTTTGGCATTCTAAGTTCCCTACTAGACGAGTGGGTTTCGTAATCGACCATCAATCAGAGGAATTTATTCCTGGTGATTAGAAATTTATCTCTCGAGATAATGTGCTTCAGATCCCACAATAAGCTGTAGGCCCCGTTGCTAAGAATCCGATTGGTTCCTAGCCACGTAAAAAAATACCTAATCCTTCGGGCAGGCCTGGGAGAGCTGGTAATGAGCTCAGTGGCCTTGTAAAACTATGATCTACTTAACTTTGGAAGTCCAGACCAGCATTCGTCTTTTCTACTAGCCAAGCCGGGTTTGAATTCCACACTCCTCTTCATAATGGTCAGATAGTAAATCACGACCTGACCGTATTTTGCGTTCGTTTGAATCTTGAATTGCATCTAGTGACATACAAAAGGAGCAACCTGTATTTTACAACGACAGGACCTGGGGAGTTGTGTAGAGTGAAATGGGGGATTATTACGCGGTAAATCCAAAGCTTTTGCTCACTGTTACTTAGGACTCTATGTAGATAAGGTTCAGAACTTTTTGAATCATCCCAGTACAGAATGTTAAATGTTACACACACACACACACACACACACACACAAACACGCACACACATACGCTCGCGCGCACACACACACACACACAAATATATATATATATATAATATATATATATATTATATATATATATATATATATATATATATAATATATATATATATATATTGATGATATATGATCATCAATAACTACACAATTCTGCAACTACATCTGCTGTTACACACACACACACACACAATATATATATAGATATATATATATATATATATATATATAATATATATATATATATATATATATATATATATCTATATATATTGTGTGTGT
>NC_087207.1:31250954-31265954 GCF_015104395.2 Macrobrachium nipponense | reverse complement strand
TAGATTTTGTAATAGACTTCCTTGAATTGCAAAGAAAGCTATTATAATTTACTAAGATTGTCTTCACATAATTGATAATTATTTTGATAAGATATGATAACCATTGTAATTTACAGAGTTCTTTCATTTAAGAGTACAATATGTTTTTTCTATAATAAATATTTTGTGCAGAACTTCTTGAGAATAGTAGGTCAGGGGTTTGTGGGTTATTAAAGGCAATGGGTGTTTCTGTAATCAATAAATATTGTGTGATGGACTTCCAAGGAGTTATGGTTTAAGAGATTGTGTTACTTAGGCGAATGGTGGTTTATGATACTGGTAAATAGTTTTATCAAGCGCCTGTAAACTTGTATTCTATAGAGTTTTGTTTATATATGCTTGTGTTATTATTAAACATTTTATGATGAACTTCTCTGGAATAGTAGTTTGAGGGGTTGTATCTTAATATGAATAATGTTTGTTTATGTACTTAATTATTATATCTTTATGGCACAAATTGGAAATTGTAGTTGAAGGGGCTGTGTTTGACTGATTTACCGTTTTTGTAATTAATGAATATTTCTAATGCATGTAATTGGTTTTCAATGTTAATTAATGTGGCCGCATTCAGTAGATAGTAGGAATGCGTACTTTATAATAGATTTTTTACTTATCATAATAACGATATAAACAACGATAATATTTTGTAATGTGCCACTTAAAACCTGAAGATTAGAGATCGTGTTTTGATGAGGGAGAAGGCTTTTAAAATGATTAAATGAATTACTGTTTCACGGGAATTTTACATGTTTTCGTTGACACAGGAAAACTCCAGGGTTGTTGTTGAATTTCTAAGAAATAATGATCTCGTGTTCGTGTTTTTTCGAAATAAAAAAGTATTCCTGCCATAAATAAACTTTTCGTGACGTGAATCACATCACTGGATGAAACTGGATGCGATTCCCACTTTACAAATGACTCACTTTGCTATTCGTTGGGTTACTTGCATTCCACGTTGTTTTCATTGAAGGAACATAGGTGGGATTTCATCTCAATCGGTTGATTCCTTTGTTTTTCGCCTTTGGTAAGGGAATTTCTCATTTATTTTCCTTGGAATAATAAAGATGGGACTCCATCTTAATCAGCTCGTTCAGTTGCTTCCTTTTGTGTTTGCTATTATTATGAGAATTTTAAGTAGTTTTCGTTCAAGGATCAAGGCTGGGAATCCATATAAATTAAAGTTACGTTAAGGTGAAAGTAAATATAATTCATTGCAAAATTAGAATAACTAAAACTGTTGACATCGATAATCGCCTAAGATTTCTAATTATGATAGATTGTCTAGTTTTTTAGATTAATGATAGATTATTAATCTAATCCTCATATATTAAAAAGAGATTAACAATTTAATAAGTATTTGATCAATAGCAAGAGGTATTATACATGTATGGATGTTATATTAGTAGCAATCCGATAAAGATATTATTAAACAGCTGCTGATATACCTTCAGGACAAGTATAATACCTCTTTCATTTAATTCAATTCAAGTTATATTTCAATATCTGTTAGAGATAACGTATTCCATGTGTCTTGTATTTCGATGAAACATATGAAATACTGATAAATATTTAATATTCAGTATATATGTTACGCTGAAAAATAGATAATGAGAGAGAGAGAGAGAGAGAGAGAGAGAGAGAGAGAGAGAGAGAGAGAGAGAGAGAGAGATTCATATAAGAGAACACTTAGAAATCCAATAGCTAATTATGAGCTTCGAGCATTTGAACCGCATACTTGCGATTGTGAAAAATAGTTCAGTAATGAAAGGCTCATATGAGAAAAGATTAAGGATAAAAATAGGGCTGAACGGGTACTCACAATTCTCACGGAATTTATGAGCAGTATGAAAAAAATCATTTATGAAAGATGAAGTTGTTTGAGAGTAACTCAATGAAAAATCCATACCTATAATAGTGTATTCACCAGGCATTGCGTTTACGTCTCTTTTCATTTGCATATTTTAATATTTAATCTTTTGTGAAATTAAATAAAAAAAGCAATTTTTAGATATCTTAAAAGGCTTATTTTTATTCTTTTTTTCATCTAAAGTGCTTAGGAAAATATAGATATTTCGGGATGAATTATTTATCAATGACATAGTCTTAAGAATATCGGTTTTTTTCAACAGATACTAATTATAGACCTGCTTTCGATCATTACCAAGGTGATCCTATTGAGTTGGCCCAAAAATTCAGTCTGTGAGACTTTTCCCGAAGCATTTAATTTTTTAACACAACTATCAAAATGAATGTTTATAATTGCTCCTGAATATTTCACCACAACGAAAGTTGACTCTTTATATAAGACTTTTTTAATTGTATACAAAGGCTTTTCTTGAAATTTTTGTCCATAATGAATGTTGCCACTTTTGCAAATATGATCTTCACAATCAGTTGGGAAATTATAGCCTAAATGGTTACTTACCATGAATGTTAGGCTTTTTTTTTCTTGAACATATTTCACAAGGAATATTGAGGTACGTCTAAACAACGACTAGTTAAAATATCTGGTTTGGGTTTTTTTTTTTTTTTTTTTTTTTTTTGGGTTTTTTTTTTTTTTTTTTTTGTCTAGTAAAGAAGTATGAAATGTCTTATTTACCGTTCGAGGAATCAGAGTAAAAACGAGCATATAGGAGCCATCGATCTAAGTTTTATTTCGGCTGTAAAGAGTCTAATGGGAGTTCTTTTGTTGCATTGTATCTCTCATGCGACGGTAATTGATGGTGAAGAATAATTCACCTGAGAAAATATGTCGTGATTCGTTATGAAAGGGTCGTTCGCTTTGTAAAGAATCTGAACTTGAATAGTAAATGGAATTTCCACGATTTTTTCGTTGCAAGAAGTAGGAATTCAAGGTCTGTGATAATATGGCAGTGCCTAACAAAAAGATAATATGAAAATTGGAGTTACAAAGATTTAAGTGAGCCTTCAGATTATTCTTCTGTCAGAAGTGGAAAAAAAAAGAATTACTGCCCTAAAAGTAAAGGAAAACAATTTTAGATAAGCTTCTAAATCTAAATATTGTTAATTTTGTTGCCCTCTTCAGATTTCTACCAGTAACTCTTATAATAAACATAACTTAATAATTTCTGATGTAAACGGAAAAAAATAACCATAATTTATAGAGGAGCTTTAAGATTACACATGATAATGAATGAAGCTAGTAGTAATTCTCTATATAAACCCTCAGAATAAGTATCAACGAAATGTTTCACCGATGAATAACTGGGGAAACAAGGTGTGATCCGACCTCCAGCTTACTCGGGACGCGTGCAAGATTTCCCCCTTAACGCATAAGTTGTAAACATTATATTCATAACTTAATGTTTATGGTCTTCGTAATTAATATTCATGCTTAGTACTACCTGTACTAACAACAAGGATCAAATAAGAAGGACACAAATGAAAGACGTTCATATATTCTCATTTATAAGTGGAAACACAAAATAATTGAACAGAAACATAGCCTCTAATTTCAGTACGTTAAATAAATTAAAACGTGCTAAAATCTACGACCAAAAAGCCATTTGTTTCACCAACGGAAATTTTTAAAATACGCTATATTGTACAGGAAATAATATTTCTGTACTGTTTAACATGCACATTATCTATTTTTTTATATTTCCATTCTAATAAGCAAAGCATAAATATCATATCCTAAAATTCCTGTCTTTAACTCAACGTGAAATACCCTTTTCAGACCTTTTTAGGCTTTCCTACTCCCCCAACAATAACAACAACAATAATGAAATATTTTATAGGCTTACTCCCCGACTAAGCAAAAATGCTTATCGCGTTTACTTAAGGTTACGCTGAAAAACAATACAAACTGCAGTATCGTGACCGATTTACTGCATTTAAAAGTATATTATATCCTCTGTCTCTGGTAGAGTAATTATAGTGATTATTATTATTTCCTTATAAACTGAAAGCTTACATTTATCAGGGATAGGATTATTCATATGTAGCTACTAATTCTTACACTATAGTCTTAAATCTGGTTATAGTTTGCGAGGGAATATCCGACAAACTTTTACATTTGAAGACCACTGCCCCGTGTGTTTCTGATTATGCAAAAATACTTTAGGTACTGCCATCTTAACCACATATATTGCGCAACATCTTAACTGTTAGTCGAAGGTTGCAAAAGTCACACAATTTTAAAATGTTATCCCATCATTCTCTCTCTCTCTCTCTCTCTCTCTCTCTCTCTCTCTCTCTCTCTAAGCTTTTACATTTGAAGACCACTTCCACATGTGTTTCTGATTATCCGAGGATACTTTGGGTATTGCAATCTTAACCACATGTATATTGCACAACATCCTAACTTCATTGTTAGTCGATGGTTACAAGTCGCACAATATTTTTTTATAATGTTAGCCCATCATTTCTCTCTCTCTCTCTCTCTCTCTCTCTCTCTCTCTCCTTTACTCTCTCCTCTCTATACATCGCTAAAAATTTTTTTGTGGGGTTAGTTCTCCTTCTGACTAGCGAGATGAACAGCCAGGTGTTTCGCTTTCCGGGGGGGGGGGGGTTACGGGAATGGTCGATATCAGCCAGTTCCCCTAAAATCTAGTAAGCATTTGTCGAATTAAGCAATGAAATAGGCACCTGGATGTTGGTAGCCTATTACGGATTGCAACCAGGTTGGAGAGAGAGAGAGAGACAAACAAAGAGAGAGACAGAGGCAAGAGAGTCCAGTACTCCGTCAAAATGGATACTGTGAAAACGGGAAAACTTCGACTGGGTAAGTCTCAAGATACCGAGGTGATAGACTTTCTAGAATTCCCTGTCTGTCTTGTCTGTCTGTCGCTGAAATATAAGAAAAGTTTCCTTCTTCGTAAGGCAAATAAGCGTTTCCCTTAGTCTAATTCTATTGATTAAATTGAGCAGACTCCAACATCTCTCTCTCTCTCTCTCTCTCTCTCTCTCTCTCTCTCTCTCTCTCTCTCTCTCTCCAATATCATCCCTATTACAGAGCAACGCGAAGAAAACCCATTAAGGGGAGAGCTTCCTTAATCTAAATTCCAAACCGGAATTACTTTCCCGATATCCACAACACGAATTTTTCTTTGCCTTACGCTGTTTTTAGCCCGTGATGTCGGCGACAAGAATGGGAATGGACCTATTTTGTGGAGCATATTGACTCTCATCCACTGCCGAATTTAATTCAAGGGTGCGTTTAATTCTGTCTCCTTCTCTTTGGTTGTTTCATGGAACGCGCGTTTCTTCGGCCAGTAAAACACGACCAGTTTCTCTTCGCACATTGTGGTTTCTCTATTTATTTATTTTCATTTTTCAGGTATTTTACATTGTGTTTTCCTGCTGTTTATGTTCTGCACTCATTTTCTGCCTCGATACTCTACTTTTGGTTCTCGAGAACTTTCCTTTTATCTTATAAGATAATTATTCTTGTTCACTTTTAAGTTTTCTGAAAAGAAAACTATTGTGCAGACTTTCTCTCCGCCATCAGATCTTAGACTACTGAGGCTAGAGAGCTGCAATTGGATATGTTGATCATTCACCCTCCAATCATCAAACATTCCAAATTGCAGCCCTCTAGCCTTAGTAAATTTAATTGTATTTAAGGTTAAATTTAGTCATAATCATGCGTCTGACAACGATTTAGGACCAGCCACCACTAGGCCGTGGTTAAAGTGTCGTGGGCTGCTGCTCATACAACATTATACTGAGATCACCGAAATATAGATCTGTTTTCGATGGCTTTTATTATACAATGTATTATTGTATAGAAAACTCGATTGCGCCGAATAAACTTCGTCGCATTTTGTACTTGTTTTATAGTGGGATCATTTGTTTCCTTTCTTATGTTACTTTGATTTGAATTTTGTTAACGTAAAGGAGTTGATGGACTGATTCATTTCAATAACGTTAAATGATTATACTACGAAAGCCAGTCACATAAAGCAAGCATTATTTTTCGGATAGTCTGTACTACTTTAGTTACACACACGCGCGCGCGCGCAATAAAACCTAAATTTTACGTTTTACTCTAACTGATCCATATTGACATGTCCACTTACTTTATGTCTTTTTATTAGTTTTTCCTCTCTCTATTTAACTCTTTCTCTCTCTCTGAAGAAGAAAGATACTTTGTGCAAATTCCCGAAAGCCATTTGTCTTTGTTATTCAAAGTTGTTAATCATGTGCCTGGTCGTCAGTTGGTTCGTGTAGCTTTCAGTCAGCATAAAAGAAAAGAAGTGAGAGGAAATGAAAATATTGTGAGTTATTGTCAGGTCTGCATCAGGCGACATACCTTCGTTTTCATGATATACGCGAATTAGAAGAATGGTTTCGACAGGGTAATCATGACTCCCACACGTATGAAGCCATCCATCATTCTCTCTCTCTCTCTCTCTCTCTCTCTCTCTCTCTCTGTTGATATGCAGCTTATTTAAAATCACCCGCTCACATGTTGTTCGTAAATGCAGCTATTTATACCGACGTATTAGGTTGAATTGCGGCTGTACAAAGAGGACCATTAAACCAAGCCTCTCTCCCACACAGAAAAAAATGGCTGTATATAAACACTGTAGCCCAGCCTGGCCCATTAGCGGACTGGAGAGAGCTAGGAGGATTTGATTTCAAGTTGAGCTACTTATTTGGGTGACATTCGGACTGCCAATGTAACAACACCCGCCTACGACTCCGTCACCCCCCGCCCCCTCACCCCCCGCCCATCCCAACACACCACCCCATGAAAAATAGTAAGCTGCAAATAGGCTCGATTCGATATGATTTTTTTTTTTTTTTTTTTTTTTTGGTCAAGTCCTAAAGACAAAGTCAGTTAAATGTATCTATAATGACGCAGTTTTTAGAGGAACCCCTGCTCCCCCTCCCCTCCCCTCCCCCCCACAAAAAAAAAAGAAGTAAACAGAAAAAATAGGCTTGTTTCAATAGTTGTTTTTTTTTTTTTTTTTTTTTTGTCAAATCGAAATACGAAGTCAGTTAAATATAAACGATAATAACACAGCTTTTAGAGGAACCCCAGCTCCCTCCCCACCCCTTAAAAAAAAGTAAACAAAAAAAACAGGCTTGTTTCAATACGATTTTGTTTTGTCAAGTCTAAGGACAATGTCAGTTAAAAGTAACGATAATGACACAGCTTTTAGAGGAACCCTGCCCCCCCCCCCCCAAAAAAAAACCCCCCCCCCCCCCCCAAAAAAAAAAAAAAGTAAACAGAAAAATAGGCTTGTTTCAAAAAGTTTTTTTTTTTTTTTTTTTTAGTCAAGTCTAAGACAGTGACAGTGAAAAGTAACGATAATGACAGCTTTTAGAGGGACCCTTGCTCCCCCCCAAAAGTAAACAGAAAAATAGGCTTATTTCAATAAGAGTTTTTTTTCTTTTTTTTTTTTTTTTTTCTTTTTTTTAAGTCTAAAGAACAATGTCAGTTAAAAGTAACGATAATGACACAGCTTTTAGAGGAACCCTGCCCCCCCCCCAAAAAAAAATAAGTAAACAGAAAAATAGGCTTGTTTCAATAAGTTTTTTTTTTTCTTCTTCTTTTTGTCAAGTCTAAAGACAGTGACAGTGAAAAGTAACGATAATGACACCCGCTCTTTTTAGAGGGACCCCTTGGTTTTTTTCTCAAAAGTAAAACAGAAAAAATAGGACTTGAAAAAAAAAAATTTCAATAGAGTTTTTTTTTTTTTTTTTTTTTGTGTTCAAGTTAACTAAGAACAATGTCAGTTAAAAGTAACGATAATGACACAGCTTTTAGAGGAACGCGGTTTAGGCATTGAGCTCTCAGTACAAACACAGTGAGAAGATTATGTAATAGGCACTAAGTAACAAGGCTCTTAAATACCCAATACATCGCAAAGTATTTATTCGAATGGTTTTTTTTTATTATTATTATTTTCATACGAGAATTTTCGTTGTCCTCTTATTCTCTCTTTCCCTCTCTCTCATAGATCTAGTTCATCATATGTGTGATTGGTAAAGGTTATTCGGTAAACAAAAAGCTAATGAACCGGATTTGATAAAATTCTACAATGCTTTTAATCAGAAATATTCATAGGCATTCATTACTTTTTGTTTTTATTTTTTTATCTATGCCGTTTGATTTTAACCGACTGAACAAATATGCAAAGGTTAGTTATTGTTAATCTAAATATTCAGTAAGCCACGGTATCATTTAAAATCGCGAATGTTATGTACGTGGTATTATTTTACCTTTAATCTGTATCGAAATTTCCTGTGGTCTAAAGCAATTTGAAATCATTTTGTGGCCACAGAAATGAAAGTGTTTGTTGTATAAGTTTTAGCAATTTGTCACTAGGAAAGTACAAACAACGTTGTTTGCATAAATTCAATAATAGTTTAGTAATAGAATTTCGACACTAAAACCAAGTGAATCGTATGAACCCCAAAAAGTAACAGGCCTTGATGGGACGTATAAGAACACTCTATCTTTTTCTCTCTCTCTTACTCTCTTTGCTTTCTTTCTAACGCTCCTCTCTCTTTCTCTCTCGCACCCTTTTCCCCCAACTTGAGTATAAAGAATTTCAAAAGCACAAGAAGTGTGACTTGAATTTTCTCCAAAAGGCAGAAAAATCCCATTGGAGCTCATAACCACTTTCTCTCTCTCTCTCTCTCTCTCTCTCTCTCTCTCTCTCTCTCTCTCTGTGGGGATATAGAATTTCAAAACCAAAACAGTGAGACTCAAATAAAACCCGTAAAGAAAAAATAATCTTAATCTAACTTCCTAACTGAAATTACTTTCCGATATTCCCGACTCCGGTCTTTCCATCTCCCTTGGCTGTTCGCTGTGTTCTGAAAGCGACAGGAAGAGGAAGGAAGCTTATGTATTTTTCAAGTAAGGCTTCATTTCCCTTCCCCGCAACTCCCAAACACCCGTCCCACCCGCTTCTCTCTCTCTCTCTCTCTCTCTCTCTCTCTCTCTCTCTCTCTCTCTCTCTCTCATCCTCTTTACCTAGTGAGGATATTACTTTGTTCTTTGACGCGGCTCACTTCCTCACCGCTTTGTATAGTTTAGGTTTTTTTTTTTCTTTTTTTAGTTCAGCTGTGGGCTGGAATAGTTAGGCGTCCGCTCCTGGGATGGTATCATGAGTATATAAATATTTCTTAAGCTTTGCTTAGTCTTATATCCTCATGGAAGATAGTCGCACCAAAGAGGATATAAATGTTCATTCAGATTTGCTTAGTCCTATAACCTCATGAATTATAGTCGCATCTAAGAGGATATAACATGCTGTAGACCAGGGGTTCTTAACACGGGGTGTCCATACCCCTTGGGCCCATGAGAACCACATGTTAGGATATGGGAATTGATCTCTGGATATTTGTATATATTTTATTTCAATGTGTAAATGTAATTATGGGTACATTTTGTAACCATATAACGATATCAAACTGTAAATGCCTTTGATTTTCTTGTATGTTCTATTCCTAGCTATTCATATCAAAAGCGTGTATTAAGTATATTAACTTATATTATCAACAAATAGGACTTAAGTGGACTTGAGCAAAGGGGGTAGGAACCATACTAGGATATTCACTGAAGGTCTGGAGTCATAAAAAGGTTAAGAACCCCTGCTGTCAACTAAGTTTACATAAACCACACAAACTCAAACACAAACTTAAATTTAGATTTACCTACTCATTCTAATTTTCATAGACGTTTCTGTCATCGTTGATGTTACAGCCCATGAGTTTATTTACGAAGCTAATTTTGTGAATTATTGATGGATATCACAGCGATATAAACAGCCGCAGTGTTGGAATAGTAGGGAAAAATAAAATCTCTTGGGCACCACGACGAAATGAGAATGGCTTTGAACTAAATGGGTTTTAGGTAAATGTTATCTTGGTTTAATTGAAGATTAAGTTTTCCTCTTTACTTAAAGTAGCAGATGGGCTGCGTGAGTTAGGTACTGTTTTAGTTTATTTTTTTACATTATTAATATTATTAGCGCAAAAATTAATAACCTTATTATTATTATTATTATTATTATTATTATTGGTTATATTATTATTATTATTATTATTATTATTATTATTATTATTATTATTTCCAGTAGATGAGACCTATTCACATGCAACAAGCACATATAGAGACCATTGACTTGAAATTCAAGCTTCCAAAGAATGTTGGTTTCAACCTCCTGCCGCAGACCCACAATGCATCAATAACTGATCATGACACAGAGCCCACGACTTTTTATCGACCTGGGGGAGACGCGAATCTGCGACATCTGAGTGGCAAGCCACAACACTATCCACCATACTAGTGATGGTTATTCTGTGTCCCTTTCATATATCCTTCGAATTTTCAGGAGACTCCAATATCAATTTCAGAGGCGAAAATGAACTGGAATTTAGAGGTTCTTTGTATACATATTTTTGACCCTCCTAACTCACAGAGGCCCCGTAGTGGAGTAGTGCCATCAGTGGACGTCATGCGGTGCACTGTAGGGTGTAGGCACTACTTAAGGTTCTTTGCATTGTGCCTTCGGCCCCTAGCTGGAACCACTTTCGTTACTTTTACTGCATCTCCCTTCATATTCTCTTTCTTCCATCTTCCTTTCCACCCTCTCCTAGCACTTGATTCATAGTGTAACTGCTTTTTTACTGTTAGTTTCCGTTTCAGCGTTGAATGACTTCATAGGTCCTAGTGTTTGGCCTTTTGGCCTAAATTCAATATTCAAATCAGCTCAACTAACTCACAGAGGCGTTACCTTTTCAACTGGGATCAAAAGGATTAGAAGCAGACCATTAGGAATCAGTCCAGTAGAAAGGTTTATTATATCTTTGTTTACCCAGACAACTGAGTTGATTAACAGCTCTCCTAGGGCTGGCCCGAAGGATTAGTTTTATTTACGTTGCTAGCAACCATTTGGTTACTTAGCAACGGGACCTACGTATGATTGTGGGATCCAAACCACATTATATCGAGAAATGAATTTCTTAATCACCAGCAATAAACTTCCGCATTGGCGACAGCGGCGAGCGAATTCGGGCTACCAGATTGATAGATGAGCGTGCAACCTGCTCGTCCAATGAGGAACTCTTAAAAATTTTCTTTTCTTATTTATTTATTATAATATGATACTGCCTGTGTATTTGATATCTTTTTATATTTACTCCATCTAAATATAATCCTTCTGTGAAGTAATGGAATTGCTATCCGTCAAGGATCTTCAATTAATGTCAGACTTTGTATGGCCCTATATTTGTATATGAATTTACCCAAATGTCCCCGTTAGCAGAATTCTATCTATGGTGCCGGGAAGAAGTACAATGCATGCAGTGAACTTACAATGAAGGACTTAATGTCCATGGAAGACATAATGAGAAATAATCATATTATTGTTTGGGAGAGATATTGTTCAAAACTTAATCTCTCCCACGTCTATCCTTCGTATTTAAATCGCTTATTATGAAAAAATAAATGGCAATTATTTTAGTAAAATCAGTAATGATATTTCCTTTAAAGAAAATTTAGATTTTTCTGTCAGGAACATGCCGTAACAACAGCAATTCGTCTCATTTTACTTCATAGCTAATTTCCAAATCCTTCCGTTTCTACAAAATAAGACTAATTTTAATTTCAAAGAAAAACCTTATGAAGCTCCGAGAACTCCTATTTTCTATTTGCAGAAGGACGGGAGGGGTTCGATTTTGTTGACACAAGGCTCTCTACTGAAGGTACGATTATGGGCGAGAGAGCAAACTCCAGCTGGCATCAGTGCACCTCAGCCAAAGATTTTCCAATTCAGCTGCACAAGGAGTTTAATGATCTACTTCCTTTCTTAATGTAAAGGTTTCTTCTCATTATTACTAATTGTACATAATACGTTGGAAAAAGCTTTGTTTCCAAGAAATTATGGATACCGTAATTGTTTTATTAGAATTATTTATATCAGTATTAGCATAACCAGGACAGTCACGTTCTGGCAAATGCGGGAGACCAGCCTTACATAAAATTTTCCAAGTGCATTATTATAAAACGAGCTCTTCAGCGTGCGCTACGCGTGCTGGAACCCGGCGCTGCTGGCTCTTTTACCGTCTCGATCCCCTACGTACCCCGCCCACACACAGAGCTTACAAAAAAGTTTGCAGAAGGTGGGTGGGCGTCTCCCCTACCCCCTCGTTCTCCTATCTACCTAGTCCCAACCGGGGCGGACAAACTCATGTCATGTCTCTCCTACTGTCACCAGGGTGAAGGATAAACTAAATCTACTCGGATCTTGTATATTCGGCAATAACTGAAGGTCTCCCAAACGAAAATATCAGTTACATTCTATACCATGATTGGAAGAAGTTTAGTTTAAAAAAAGATCGATAAGTCTTATTTCAAAAGAAGTTCTAATTTCGCCCCTAGAGCTTATGATACGTCAGTTAGTGCATGCTGCTCGTTTCTTTGCAACTTCAGCATCAACATGTCGTTGAGTGCAATGCCGTCTCGCTGGCCAATCTTCTCTTTCATTTACTGTTAAAATGTCGAGGTATTTTCTTGTAATTTTATTAATTTTCAAGATTTTAAGTTTAAAAATGGTGAAACGCACCACTGAAGTGGCAAACTCATCTACCATAGCAACTATACCCCCTTTTCATCAGGAGCGTCGTAAGGGACTGGCCTAGACATCAGATGCAAGGTTGATGTGAATTTACTATAGTAATATGTAGAAAAGAAGAGAAATGAAAAAAAGATGAAAAAAACGAAAGAAAACTACTCGCCTGAGACCGAGCTGCCCTAGTGCCCTTGTTTCCCGTTTATTACAGCCGAGTTTCTTTTCTTATTTCATGCTCTCTTACACCCTAATTTCTGTTTAATAACAGAGGCCCTTTCATATTTGTTTTTATTTTTATTTTGCGAGTACTTTTCCATCAGCTATTTTTGGACAAGGTTTTTGTGTTCAGGAAATGAATATTAGATGTGAGAGAGAGAGAGAGAGAGAGAGAGAGAGAGAGAGACAGACAGACAGACAGACAGAGACAGAGAGAGACAGACAGAGAGAGACAGAGAGAGAGAGAGAGAGTGGGGTGCGGGGGGAGAGAGAGAGAGAGAGAGAGAGAGAGAGAGAGAGAGAGAGAGTGAAAACGCAGGAAAAAGAATACACTTTTTTGTCTTGTGTGTACAAAATTGAAGTTAATATTAGGTCGGGTTGGGCCACCTCCTGCTAATCACTTGAGTGATTGTAGGTATGCGTATGTCATTTAGTCAAGAATGATCTAACCAAGGGTACTATAAACTGATGTAAATTCAGTTACATGTTGCTTCCACATGTAACAGAAAATGAACGGTGATTACCAGCATGTGGGGATATTTATCATGTAGTATATTATGGTATAATTCTAGTTAACATGCCCTGGTTTAATCAATTTTCTCGATGGTGGGTCGCCAGTAAAGTAAAGTACTGCATATAATAAAATATCATAATAGATAATCATTTTTTTAATGGGGTCTTTTGCCCAAATATCCTCGTTAGCTGAACGAATTCTGTCTATGATTTCGAGAAGAAGCACAAAGCGTCCAGTGAACTTACAGTGAATTACTTCATTTTCATGGAAGACATAATGGAAATTACTCATATTATAGTTTGGGAGAGAAATTATTCAGGACGTAAGCTCTCCTACGTCTATCTCTCGTATTTAATTCGTTTATTATGAAAATTATAAATGACAATCATTTAAGAAAATTTAGTAACGATACTTTCTATTACAAAAAAGGTGATATATGACCCGCACAGTAATATACTGATGTGCGAATGTTTTTGACTGACAGCAAACGTACATGTGTCCATTGCTGTAGATTCCTTAACCACATAATTTTACGAAAGTCATAATAATAATAATAATAATAATAATAATAATAATAATAATAATAATAATAATAATAATAATAATAATAATAATAATAATCTACAGGAAAACATAACGATTAATAATTATAATTCTGTCTGATAAAAACTAATGCCATTGTACAGCCGTTTTAACAATTTTTATTAATGGCGCTGACGATACTGGAAAAGCGAGGATTAGTTGCATTATAAATAAATATTCTGTATTGATGAATATTATTCATGAATATACTGAAAACAATTGAATACTTGTATATTTTTTCTTTAATGCCGTCAATCAATCACAATTACCTAGAATCTGTTTTAACCGGTTATGGGTCTCAATAAGATTTTCACTTCTTATTTCATCAGATGAGGTGTCTATAAATATATATATATATATATATATATATATATATATATATATATATATTATATATATATATACTAATACATATATATATATATATATATATATATATATATATATATATGTGTGTGTGTGTGTGTGTGTGTGTATAATATATATATATATATATATATATATATATATATATATATATATATATATATATATCTATATATATATATATATATATATATATATCTTTATCATGCTAACCAACCTGGGGTTGCCCATGGAATCTCTGAATGACATCCGATAAACTCTCTCTCCCTCTCTGTCTCTCCTTTCTCTTTCTTTCTCTCTCATTTCTGTTAAAAGAGTTGCTTCAGTTAATTGCCCAGTATTTTTGACGCTTTGTATTTCACACTTCTCCTCTCGCCCCCCCCCCCCCCCCCCCCCCCCCCCCCCCCCGACCACCGACCACCACCTTCTATCCGGGGCTTAACTTGGACCTGAAGGGCATAGGGAGTGACTCTATTCCTCCCAGCGACCTCAAAAACTATGGAATAGATTCTAATATCTGTCCTTTTTTACATTTTATTTTTCATCCCTTCTCACCCCCAACCCCCACCCACTCTCCTATCAGGGCTGAACTTGGCCTTAAAGGGCATAAGAAATTTCAATAGTCATCTCAGCAACCTCGAAAACAGTGGATTAGACACTAATATCTGCCATTATTTACATTTTATTTTTCATCTTTTCTCACACCCCCCCTTTCTGTCAGGGCTG
>NC_087207.1:31238454-31245954 GCF_015104395.2 Macrobrachium nipponense | reverse complement strand
CATTGATTTTCAGCATAGCTAATCCCACCATGGAGATTTCATGAGTGTCATGCATTTGCATTTTTTGAATCATTAATCAATGGCACTCTCGTGGGTATGTTTCTCTCTCTCTCTCTCTCTCTCTCTCTCTCTCTCTCTCTCTCTCTCTCTCTCTCTCTCAATCTAGGTAATTCAACTTTGCATAGTTTTTCCTTTGGTCTATTTTATTTCCTGAAAAATCCTTCATAAATTTTACATATCTTCAAGTGCGAAAAAGCTGAAAATTTTGCTCATCAGCTACACATCGGAACCCCCGCGCACACTGCATGATTCACCTCCATTATACACGCGCTCTTGTGCTTCCTGTAAACTGAAGTCTTTTCGTTCCCTTTTCCAATATTTCTTTAAGGTCATTTACCCAGCATTATCCAGGACTTGATTTATCCTTTATCCGAATAATTCTGAATTGTAAATCTTTTCATTATTCTACCGTCGTTAATTATTTCCAAACAAACAAAACCTTCTCGAAAAACCCACTCATTATTTAGTATCCACTCTTTACTGACATAAAATACAAAACAACCAAAAAATTCTCCGAAGTTTCTTCGAGGCAATCGAGTTTCCTGCACAGCGTATAATGCTGTATGAAACTCTCAGCCACAGGCCATGAAGTTCTCAGCCGAAACTCATGAAACTTTCAAGCACGCCCGGTGGTAGCCTGTGCTGTTAGTATTAATAGCGGTGCCAGACGTACGATCATAGGTAACTTTATCCTTAAATAAAAATTACTGAGGCTATAGGTCTGCAGTTTGGTATGTTTGATATTTGGAGGGTGGATGATCAACATACCAATTTGTAGGCCTCTTGCCTCAGTAATTTTTAAGATCTGAGGCCGGAAAGACAGACAAAAATCCGTTTCAGTAGTTTTCCTTTAGAGAAAACTAATGATAAAAAGGGATGAAGAGTCCTTCATGAAATCTCGCCCTGGTTCCAATACTCACTCCAGATCTCTTCCCATATCTTTTGCAGACAACCTGCTACATCTTTGCTTCACCTGTTCCAAGACTCACCTCTTCTTCTATCATGCCATTATCAGTTAAATGCAATTCTAAATAACTATGTGAAGAAACTTCTGTTGTTCTACTCATTATCAACATTCTGAGACGCCTCGCAAACACTCCACGCTGCCACTCCGGCACACAGATGTTCATAGAAAACCACCTGGACAGTTTAAAAATCATTGTAAGGCGAACAATGTCCAGTCTGATAACCCGAATGAGAAACAGCAGCAACTCGCTCATACAAAGCATCCTAAGGAGTGAAGCAAGATCTAAATTGTAGGAAAGATGGGAAAATGAGGCCTTTGTCCCCTAAAGGGACTTAATCTTTGTATTGGCAAGATGTAATCTGCAGATTTTGTCATTATCATAGTTAATGCTGGTATTTTATTTTTTCATTATTACTGTGATTGCTATAAAGTTAAAGTTTATTTTACATTCAATTTTCGTATTTAGCCCTCTGGGCCTGACTACTGTAACCACCTAAGATCTTTAGTTGAAATTGAAGTTATATAATCTGTGCACTAGCTGTTATAACTCTCAATGCATTTTTTTTCTCACCAATATTATTTACGTTATTGCCAGTATTATGATTACTATCTTTTATGCTACCTCAGCTATTTGGTGGATAAGTGCCGATTACTAATTTTTTTATCATGTTGTCTCATATATCTAGATTGTGTATGTTATTGTCTGTAATTTGTAAATTCCATGTATATGGACCTGAGCTGAATTAAAGGATATTTTATTATATTATTATTATTATTATTATTATTATTATTATTATTATTATTATTATTATTATTATTATTATTTAGCCTCATTACCATATTCTTTAGAATTCTTTCTTTAGCTTTTGCTGTTTCTCGTTACTATCATTAACCAGCAGTGTATCGTCTGCAGACATCAAGAATTCTACACTTTAGTCACACATAATTTTTCTATCGTACTTTGAACTTACATCTACTATTATAGCAGGCCAACTTTAACACTAAACCAGTCACTTTGCCATTTGCAGATTTGAACGCGCTCTCCGCTACCATCATAAAATCCTTTAATTGCACCAACTGACTTCGCTGTTACATCATATATCCACAATATCCTCTTTATTAACTCTATAATGAGTTATTAGTATGTCTATGAAAGACTTTACTTTGAAAAATGTCTGCTAACTTTCTTCATAACGAACGTTAGGTCCATACAATTAAGTAATCTAAACCGACGTGTTTTTCTCCTTGCAGTCCTTTCGCCGGTCTTAACTTTCTCAGGCAAAACTCCACAAACGAGGTATTTTGTAAATCGGCACTGGGGGGAGGGGGGCGGGGTGTGTCATTAACGATACATCGGGCTCTCTCGCTCTCGTCCCGTTGATGATGCAATGCATCAGTCACCTCTATATACCTTCCCGGACTTTCTCGCCTTTCCTATTATATCTTCGCATTACATTTGCTTAATGAGGTTCATTCCAATGAACACATCTCGAGATTGTCATATTCTAGTCAGGTAAGAATGAGTCCCAAATAGTGTAGGTTTACACACCGAAGAAGGAAAAAACTGCAGAGCAGAACTAATACCGTTGCATATCGAGGGAAAGAATGATATGTTTCCTGGAATCCTCGGCCACTAGAGAGAGAAGAGAAGATGAAGAGAGGAAGATAGAGAGAGAGAGAGATAGGAGGAGAGAGAGAGAGAGAGAGAGAGAGAGAGAGAGAGAGATAGTCCTACTAATGGGATAAAACGTACCCTCATGTCAATCTGGCGCATTTCAGTTACCCGAGAGATTCAAGGTAAGCAAGTTAAGAGAACGTCAGGACATTGTAAAGAAGATAGATCACGTCCATGTTAAAATTGTCACTGTTAAATAAAGAAATAAACGGACAGTGAATACAGCCTTGTACGAGTATTAGTTAACTATAAGGCTTTATACGCTGGAAATGAAAAAGGATTATAATCATATATCAATACAGATGGCTAAGCCAGTATGTATGTATACACACACACACACGCACACACACACACACACACATATATATATATATATAGATATATATATATATATATATATATATATATGTGTGTGTGTGTGTGTGTGTGTGTGTATGTGTGTGTTTGTGTTTGCATATGGATGTATATTATGTATACATATATGTGTATGTGCATTACGTTATATATATAATATATATATATATATATATCATATATATATTTTATATATATTATATAATCGATATATATCATAGATATATATATATATTATATATCTATATCAATTATATATATCTATATGTATATTGTAATTATATATATATATATATACTATAACTAATATATAATATATATCTTAATATATATTATATATATATATATAGATAAATATATATACCATACATTACATAAATAACATACACAACCAACATTCATAAAAGGCGACAAAGGAAACAAAGAAGTTAATTGACTGCCACGGACGATAATAATTTTTGATACTGAAAAACAAAGAAACAGCCTTTGCTAAGCGGGCTTATGAACACGAGAAAAGTTAAATGGAGTTTCGAAAACAGGTTTGCATAAGATCCATAAGAACTTTTTTAAAAAAACATTGCGAGGGTTTCCGCTTTATCGATATCAAGCGGGGATACTGGGCAAGGCCGATAGCATCCAAAACGCATTTGAAAATGACGTTTACGAACTAGGATTAGAGAAGGAGGAAAGAAATCATAGAGAAAGAATGAGAAACGAGTCAAGCACCTCCTAGGGAAAAGGCGACGAAAAATAGGCCATTAACCATTTATTATGAAGTGAAAATATTGCGAAGGTGAGGACTGTTGGTGCATTGCACCTTCCCCAATTTTAGTTAGGTGCGGGTGGAAAAGGAAGGACTGAAGGAAAGCGCAAATATGAAAGGAGGCAACAGTAAAAGGAACGAAAAGGGATGCAGCTAGGGGACACATTGGTGACTTTACAAAGAACCTTAAGTAATGCTACAGTCCCATCGCACATGAGGTACACTGAGGGGGACTATGGCCCCTACCGGTTTAGTGTGTGTTGGGTGGTGTGTGTGTGTGTTTTTTTTTTTGGTTTTTTGGTGTGTGTCGTGTACATAAAACAACGAGTGCCTATTAAAAATAAAAACTACCAAACAAAGAAATAAGTCAAGGAAAATACCCGCACATTTCGGAAACAACTGTTTCCATCTCCGGTCAGGTAATGGATTATTAGGAAACAATGGGTTTCTTAAAAACTGGGGTGGGGGGGGGGGGTGGGGGGGGGGGGCCCCGTCCCGGTAGTGAGCGTCAGCAATTTTCAGGGGGAGGCGCGGAGCCCTATGGCAAAAAAATTAAAAAATTCTCTGGATTATATTCGTTATTCTCTTAAAAACAGTGATGTGACGGAAACTCATATTCAAGAAGGTGTATGAAAAAATGTATTAATTATTGCCTTGTGACGTCAGCTTCCTATAGTCTACTACTCTGGTTAGATTCGTTGGGCTTAACATGTTTTGTAATTATTGCCCGCCATCCCTGTCCCTCGAAATCCCTTTTCTTTCTCTCCCTTTTTTTCATTTTTCTTTGTACCTGGGAGGGAATTCTACTCAGATGTAAGAGGGGCGTGGAGGGAGGAACCAACTCTTAGAGGAAGCGTGGTCATAAAAAGTTTAAGAACCACTGGATTAGAAAATACAAAAAGGCAATAAGAGCACATGTAGATACAAGACCCATTAACTTAAAGAATCTTCTATCAGGTAACACGATGGAGATGAGGTGAATACTGAACAACGACTGTTTCTTTCGGTCTTCCTTAAGGTTTCTTACAGAAATATTGTCGGTGATGCAGGAATTCCAAGGCCCATGAAAAATAATGGTTGTTTTATTTGCCTTTTTCAGTTTTACTGCCAAAAAAAAATAAAATAAAATAAAAAACCTATTCTGCGCTTGGCTTTGTCTGCCTGCCCGCACTTTTTTTCTGTCCGTCCTCGGATCTTAAAAATTACTGAGCCTAGAGGGCTAGCCGCAAATTGGTTTGTTGATCATCCACCCTCCAATCATCAAATATCAAATTACAGCCCTCTGGCTTCAGTACTTTTTATTTCATTTAAGGTTAAGGATAGCCATAATCGTGCTTCTGACAATGATATAGGCCAGGCTACTACCGGGGAACCTTAGTTGAAGTTTCGTGGGCCGTGGCTCATACAAGCATTATACGGAGACCACCAGAAGATAGGCGTCCATGTCCGTGGGCCTTAATTCTACGCTAACAGCTAGTGTATAGAAAAACTCGATTGCGACGAAAAAACTTGAGCTCCTTTGTTTCGTTTAACTTGTTTAGCCTTGCCTCCTGTCACATGTTGAGCTTTGAAAACAATGTGTGACAGATTCCAGTCGACATAACGCTTTGAAATATTTATTTGACTAAATATAGGATCATCCCAATACTACAAATACAGCTGTGGCTGATGTTAAAAAACATCCTCAAAAACATTAGCATCTATAAAAGCACTCGAATCGTCTGCGATAAATCTTATATAGGCTCCACCGATAAAACTCTCCACCAGAAAATAATAAAACAAAATCATTAGGCCAATTACAGAGGCCAAAAGCTCTGCTATGTTTAATCATGGAAATAATTGAAATCTTCGTGTCGACTGGAATCTCCAGCGCCTTGTTTTCGAAAGCAACTCAAAGGTCAAAGGACAGAATCAGCCTTAATCAGAGGAACGAAAACAACCAATGAAATATTTCCCAAAATATATTTCTTTCAAGCATATATATATTATATATATTATATATATAATCGATATATATATATAGAGGTATATAGAATATATATATAATATATATAGATATATTTATATATAGATATATAGATTCTAGTATTTATATAATTATTAATCTATATTATATATATATATATTATTTCATTTATAATATATCTATACAATATTATTATATAATCTCTATATATATATTATATTATATATAATGATATATATATATATATATATATATATATATATCTTATATATCTATGTATGTTATATATATATATATAATATATATATATTAATATTTATATATATAATATGATATTACTATTATATAATCTATATATATGATATATTATTATAATATATTATATGATATATATATATATATTATATATATATATATATATTATATTTGTGGTGTGGTATGGGTGACATGAATATTTACGTAGCGTGGTTGAGTGACGTGTACCCAAGTGTGTTTGGATGATGCATACATGCATAAACTAGAATTAACATCTTGACATCTATGTACTGTTGTGGACTTGTGCTACCGATATTGACAAGAAATTTATTTTGCAAGGCCGTTTTGCTTAGGAGATAATGCTGCTATAATTTTATGAAAGATTAAGCATAATGTGGAAATCGATGCGTTATCGTAAGCGAGCTGAAACGATTATCGTATACTTTATTAATACATTAGCATTTGTAAGAATTATTTTATCAAATAGCTGTAAAAAAAAAAAGAACTACGATTCGTGATGATTTATTAAAAGAATATTCTGACTTTTTAAACCATTGATAATTTAATCTACGATTACCAGCAATGAAAGATAAAATAGTCTAAATAGTTTGAAGCTGCAATAAAATGCAGAAAGTCATACGAACTACCGTCATAAAAAAAAATGACGAAAATTATTTCGCAATTCTGCTGACCGCTGCAGTTCCCGCAGGAGTGACGTTGCCCAATGCAAATTGGGAGGAATAATCATAAAAATGTATATTAACATCAAGGGAGGAATGACCATAAAATGCATATTAATACCGAGGGAGGAATAACCATGAAGTGCATATTGACCTCATGAGAGAGATCATACCAAAACGCATATTAGGATCATCTGATAAACGGCTGATGATCGCTGCTGCTTTCTGTTCCCTTGCATAAGCTTCGCGACGATGCATAAACCTCATCTGACTTTGTATACTGCTGTTATGCACCGGCCTACTGTGCGTAATTAACGCGAGGGCAGCATACGACACCGAGCATTAGTATTCATAGTTTTCTGGGGACAGCATTGGGGGCAGCAGTTATTCTGCATGAATACAATGCCTCCTTCGCAGCTTCAAGGTCTGTGTGAACGCCAAAATTATTGAACCAGTAAAGGAACTGGAAATTGCAGCACAGCAACATCACCGCTGAAAATTATCAAATGGTTTCCTAGCTGCCATTTCTCCTTTATTTCCTTTTGTATGCGTTGCACCCCGTAGGGCGGTAGTGCCGTCAGTGGAACCTCATGCGGTTCACTGTAGGCATTACTTGAGGTTCTTTGCAGCCCCTTTCGTTCCTTTCACTCTACCTCCTTTCATATTCTCTTTCTTCCATCTTACTTTCCACCCTCTCCTAGCAATTGCTTCATAGTGCAACTGCTTTGAGGTTTTCCTCCTGTTACACCTTTCAAACCTTTTCACTGTCAATTTCCATTT
>NC_087207.1:31228454-31230954 GCF_015104395.2 Macrobrachium nipponense | reverse complement strand
CCAATTCGACTGGGTGGTGGTATTTATAGTGTGGGGTTCCGGGTTGCATCCTGCCTCCTTAGGAGTCCATCACTTTTTCTTACTAGTGTGCCGTTTCTAGGATCACACTCTTCTGCATGAGACCTGGAGCTACTTCAGCCTCTAGTTTTTCTAGATTCCTTTTCAGGGATCTTGGGATCGTGCCTAGTGCTCCTATGATTATGGGTACGATTTCCACTGGCATATCCATATCCCTTCTTATTTCTATTTTCAGATCTTGATACATCCATTTTTACCCCTATTTTTCTTTTTTCTCTTCTTTCTCTTCAAACTTGGTGTTCCCATTGGTATTGCGACATCAATGAGTGATACTTCTTCTTGACTTTGTCAATCAACGTCACGTCTGGTCTATTGCACGTATCACCCTATCCGTTTCTGATACCATAGTCCCAGAGGATCTTTGCCTGATCGTTTTCTCTATCACTCCCTCAGGTTGGTGCTCGTACCACTTATTACTGCAAGGTAGCTGATGTTTCTTGCACAGGCTCCAGTGGAGGGCTTTTGCCACTGAATCATGCCTCTTTTTGTACTGGTTCTGTGCAAGTGCCGGGCATTCACTTGCTATGTGGTTTTTGGTTTCATTTTTTCGTATTGCACTTCCTACTATGGAGAGATGTTATTTCCGTCTATCGTACTTTGAACATATCTAGTTCTTAGGGCCTGATCTTGTGCCGCTGTTATCATTCCATCAGTTTCCTCTTTAGCTCTCCCCTCTGTAGCCATTGCCAATTGTCATCGCTGGCTAGTTCTTTAGTCTGTCTCATGTATTGTCCGTGCATTGGTTTGTTGTGCCAGTCCTCTGTTCTTTCTGTCTTTCGCCTGTCTCTGTATATTTCTGGGTCTTCGTCTACTTTTATTAGTCCTTCTTCCCATGCACTCTTTAGCCACTCGTCTTCACTGGTTTTCAGATATTGCCCCAGTGCTCTGTTTTCAATGTTGACGCAGTCCTCTATACTTAGTAGTAGTCCTCTCCTTAACCTTCCGTTTGTTTCGTGTTATGTATAGTCCTGTCGTATTTGCTCTTGGGTGTCCGTGTTGTATTGTCCATTTGTTTCCTGGTTTTCTATTATTATTATTATTATTATTATTATTATTATTCAAAGAAAACTCATAATCACATGAGTCAATAAAAGTAAACCCATAGTAATATGTCTGTTTGATTTTGTTATTATTTAAGATATATGTTTTGAATAACAAAGTCAAACTGACATAATCTGTGGATTTACTTTCCCATTATTATTTTTAGAATTTAATATATTAGTAAATGAATGTTTTTTATTAAGGTAGTTGGAGACTGATGCCGCAGTCCTCTATAACTTAGTAGTCCTCTCCCTCCTTCCTTTCGTGTTATGTATAGTCTGTCCGTATTTGCTCTTGGGTGTAGTGCCTTGTGTATTGTCATTTGTTTCCTGGTTTTCTATTATTATTATTATTATTATTATTATTATTATTATTATTATTATTATTATTATTATAATTCAAACAAAACTCATAATCACATGAGTCAATAAAAGTAAACCCATAGTAATATGTCTGCTTGATTTTGTTATTTAAGATATATGTTTTGAATAACAAAGTCAAACTGACATAATCTGTGGATTTACTTTCCCATTATTATTATTAGAATTTAATATATTGGTAAATGACTGTTTTTCTATTAAGGTAGTTGGAGACTGATGGTGAAGCCATGGCTTGAAGCGAATCAAAAGAATTCATAATAAATCAATAAATACAAAAAGATGAAAAAGCCTGGCAAGCAAACGCAGTGATTGATCCATTTCTATGTAGTACGCACGCACCGTCTTTCTTGCTCGCACATGCGAACTCTTGTACACACACACGCACGACACACACACACATGTAAAATACTTACTAGCCTTTCTCTCTCTCTCTCTCTCTCTCTCTCTCTCTCTCCTCTCTCTCTCTCTCTCTCAAGCACGGCGGCAAACGAATATCACTTGGCATATTCCATAATTCTACCTCTCACCGCTTCTCACATACACACATGTAGATATACACAAATACTTCGCAAACCTCCGCTTTTCTTCACATCTATTTAGGACAATTCTCGCAACGGCCATTACCCCATAACAATTCAAGTTTTATGCCTTTTGTCTCTCGATGTGTTTTGACCACTCTTACGCTTCAAGTTTTCCTCACTCTTTAGTATTCCACCTCCTCTCCGACGCACCTCTTTCCATAGCCTATTTCATTAAGCAAAAGACACGTTTTAATCTATAAGCTCCGTCTCCTCAACCCTCCGCTACTGCTGCTGTCTCTACATGCAAATCCTCGTCCACAAACCTTAAGCCCACGACATAAACATAATGAGCTTAGTGACTTTAAATTACAATTTCTCATTCTTGAAACCGTAACATTATAATGGGAATGAATGCTGACGATCTCTTGATTTCAAACTGTACAACATCCTTATCGCGTTTGGTTAACGCCAGTTCGTTGA
>NC_087207.1:31210954-31223454 GCF_015104395.2 Macrobrachium nipponense | reverse complement strand
AAACTTAATTTTCCAACAATTTTGATGCAAATCAGTTTATTTTATTTTTGCGAGACAAAAACTCAAGCGTGAGGTTAAATTCAAAACAGAATGGAGAAAGTTCCATTTTTTGACGCGAGTAAAACAATGACAAGATGGTAAGCATTTGTAGATAATTCCTCATACTGTTTATTAGCCTCTTAATGTTTAAGGGCTTATACCACTACGAAGTTGTTATTATTATCATTAAGGAGGGCGGACACCATACCATAAAAAGTCCACCCTCAGCTTCTCAGCCCAGAGGATATCTGGCAGCTCCAGACGAAAGCTCGCTCCAAGAGAGAGAGAGAGAGAGAGAGAGAGAGAGAGAGAGAGAACCGTTAATGACTTAGATGGCTATATCATAGTTTATCTGTTTAAGTTGGTGAAATATATGGACCAATCTTGACCCTGTATTTGATAATGACCTCCATTGGCGCTCCATAAGCCTGTTTAAGTAGTACGGGAAAAACCTCTACAAGCGTAACTCTGCTGAAGTAGACATTACTTTCAATAAGTATATTATTATTATTATTATTATTATTATTATTATTATATTATTATTATTATTATTAACTGTTATGAGTTTTTCATGAGAAAAATGCTGATAAATTCCAGAACTTAGCAGATATTACTAAGAACTAAGAAAAATACTTCAGTTTCCAACTAAAATTACCCATTTTCTACGATGTGACTGGTTACGTTCTCTCAAAAACAATATCAAATCAGAGTAAATATGCATCTATTTATCTTGATATTTTAAACCCATAATAGTCTTATCACAGATGTAATATGCTAACAAAAATAGACATATAATATTTCCTGTTTCTTGACATATTTTTAATATGCATTTTTTAAAAAAAATATAAAATGTAAATTGTAGGCAACACCTCCTAATAGAGCGCCTGCCGTCTTTTACCCAAAAGCCTTTTTCGTCGTGTGTGAGTTTCTGGTGTTACTGAAGTTCTTTCCGCGTTGTGATATCATTAACATTTGCATTTCGTGACCCCATAGTGCATTGACGTAGCTCCAATGGCAGGGGTAAAGAGGACGAATACCCTCTTAAGGGAAATGTACCAAAGAATGCTTGCCATGCGTGGTTTACGAGAAGAGAGATCCAACCGAACGAGAAGCGTCTCCATGGGGGAAATGCCAGGTACTCCCTGGATGTCAATTGTCAACAATGCAAGAGCTCCCAGATCTAGGTAAGCTTGATTTTCCTTCAGTGGTAGTTTCCTATAGTATTTTGGGGTCGGCAGTAATTAACCCCCAGGAGCTAGTACCAAACACGACGAAATACATTGACTCCACAATCCTTAGTGGCTGTCGTATTCACGGGAACGTTCCTTGCAGTCCGTGCTGAGTTACTGCCTAGAATTATCTTACATAGCACCAGCAAGCTTGATTTTACCGCAGTGAGTCTTGAGTTGCCCGACTTGTTCAGCTCGGGGTCATTGTTTACTTTATTTTGCGGATGTCTTCATTTGCCTTAAGTATATACGTATATCTTAACGGAAAACAGGAATAACAACACCAACCATTGTAGAGTGGTAGCTTATATTTTTATAGGTTACGAAGAAAACTCTATAGGTACATATTTTTTTTTTACAGAAAAATGTGCATTTATATTTGCATGTCAAGTTAATAAATGAATTTGCCAATAATGATATAAAGGGTACACAATAAGGGCCAAGAAATGAATGAAATAATTACAATTTCAGAGCTTATAGTACTGTTTATATATATATATATATATATATCTATATATATATAGTTATATATATATTAATATATATATGTGTTGTGTGTGTGTGTGTGTGTGTGTGTGTGGTGTGTGTGTGTGTGTGTGTGCTGACTGTCCTATCTATCAAATATATATTACTGTGGTACTGTGGTGACGGTCCCTTTTATCCAGAAATTACTGGAGACAGTGTCGCTTTTATCCAAATATTACTTTGCTGACTGCCCCATTTAACCATATACACGTATTAGTATGGTGTCTGTCCCATTTATCCAAGTATTACTGTGGTTACTGTCTCTTTTATCTAGGTATGAATGCAGTGACTGTCCTATTTATCAAGTTACTGCTGTTTATACTTGCTCAGTTATCCAGTTATTGCTGCCGTGAAAGTCCCATTTATCCAGATGTTACTGTGACGACTGTCCCTTGTATCAAGTTATTACTCTGGAGACTTAACCATTTATCGAGGTATTACTATGCTGACTGTTCCTCTTACCCAGGTATTAATATGGTGGCTGTCCCTTTTATCCTTGTACTGACTTTCCCATTTACCATTTTATTACTATTCTGACTGTCCCTTTTATCCAGGTATTACTCTGGTGACTGTCCCATTTATCAAGGTATTGCTGTGCTGACTGTCCCTTTTATCCATGTATTACTGTGGTGACTGTTCCATTTATCCAGGTTATGGCTGTAGTAAATGCCCCGTTTATCCAGGTTTTACTGTGGTGACTGTTCCATTTATCCAGCCATTACTGTTCTGTCTGCCCTTTTTATCCATACATAACTGTACTGACTGTCCCTTTTATCCAGGTATTATAGTGATGATAATAATAATAACAATACATTTGATTTCAGCTCAAGGCCATATACATGGAATATACCAAGTACAGAGAGTAACATACACAATCTAGATACATGAGATAACATGATAATAAATGAATAAACGGGAATATCCACACAGTTGCAACAGTATAATATTGAGAAAAAAGTAAAACAATAACAATAATTATTAAAAAAAGCATTGAGAGCTATAATCATTATTGCACAGATTGTATAAGTTAAATTCCAGCTGAAGACCTCAGATGGTTACAATAGTGAGGTGCAGAGGTCTACATACGAAAAATTGAATGCAGAAAAATTCTGAATTGATAATATTCACAGTAATAATGCAAAAGTAAAATACCAGTAATAACAGTAACTGTAGAATGTAATAATAATGACAGATTCTGCAGATGACACCCTGCTTAGACAGAGATTAAGACATTTAAGGAACAAACGCCTCATTTTCCCATCTTTCCCACAATTTAGATCTTCTCTCTCTTCACTCCTTAAGATGCTTTGTATGAGCGAATTGCTGTTGCTGCGGTTTCTTAATCGGGTTATCAGACTGGACATTGTTTGCCTTACAATGATTTTTAAGTTGTCCAGGCGGTTTTCGGTGAACATCTGTGTGGCGGAATAGTAGCCAGGAGTGTTTGTGAAGCGTTTCAAAATGTCATTGTGCACAACAGTGATACGTCTCATGGTCTCTAGGGTATAGTTCGTCTAGAGGGAACACCCATAAATACTGTAGCAATACGAGCTGAATAGCAGCAGTTTCACGTCTCGGTGACAGAAGGCAAACCTCCTTTCAATCATGCTGCCAGTTGCACAAAGTTTACGATACCTCTGTTCTATGTTTGCCGTATCTTTTAGGTCGTTCGTGATAATGTGACCCAAGCACGGAAATTTGTACACGAATTCCAGCCGAAGATTTCCGAGAAAGATTTGTGGTTCTGCAATATGCTAAAGTGATCTCGGGAGCAGCGACATATACTGGGTCTTGGTTTCGTTGTATATGATATCAAATTCCTCTGTATATTGGCGCCAAGTATTGATGAGTCGTTGGAGACCTTGTACTGATGGGGAAATCAGAACCATATCGAAGGCGTAACAGAGGTTGTTTATGGTTCATTGACAGTGCATCCGATTGGGAGCGAGTTCAGTTTGACATTCAGGGCATCTGCCGAAGCCCGTTTAGGGAGCCGAAGGTGTACGACAATACGTTACCCCATTTGGAACAGAATTGCTCTGTGGAGAACCAGCAATATAAAATACCAATTGAATATAGAGGTGTGCCTCTTTTATGCAGCTTCGGGAAGAGCTTAGGTAATTTACTCTGTCAAATGCTTTTGTTACATCTACAAAACATAGGAAAATAGGAGAGAGTGATGATAGGTAATAGTTCAGCAATTCTTTCAGCATGTAGATGCAGGTGTCAGTTGAGTGGTTTGATCTGTAACTTGCATCGATGAAGTCGAGAAGGTTCTGAAGTCTTCATGTACTGAATCGCAAATGACAAAGTCATGTGGCCAGAGGAGCGTTTCTTGTAATGCAATGATGCCTTTGAACTTTTTGCAGAACATGTTTAGGAGAGGAATGTTCCGTTTGAGGGCTGAATATTTCAAGAGACTATATCTAATGTATCCATGGCGCTGATCATTTGGGTGGAAGGGGAGTTAGTCAGGGGATGTGGGCAGTCACTCGCCGTGGGAGGTTGGCTGTCACTTGCGGTGGAAGTGACCCTGCTTGGGATGTCAGTAAGTTCCCCTGTCGGAGGTTGGTCCTGGCTTGAGACTATTATATTAGCTCCGAAATTCTCGCCTTTTAAGAACATCGAGGTGTTAAAATATGCAGGTAATCCCGTAAGCCACTTTATGTTTACTTTTGCATGGGAGTTCGTGGAAGATGAGGGTTTCGCAGCCTGTGAGAAACTTGACTCTCTCCACTAGCGTCACCGACTAGCGCAGACATCTCTTCTCAGGTTTCGGGCAAGGTGAATCACAATTGTTGGGCCTTTGTCCAGCGGGCAAATGATAGGTTCTTTTCTTTTTTCGACTTGTTTGTGTCTGCCAGCCACCAGACCAGTCATGGTCATTCTCATCCACATCCACAATGGGGGATTCTGGGGGAGAAATAGGGTCTGGAGCTTCACGCGGGCTGGTGATCATAACTGAAGATCTTTCTACCACCAGAGGCACTGGGGAGGGAAGAGGAGGTTAGGATTCCAACGGTCCCCTCAGAACGGTCTATAGGTGATGGGGGCACTTCAACCGAGGGGGAGATGCCAGTTGACACCTGGGTGAGTATGACCATCTCGACTTCGTGCCGCACCCTAACTTTTCCCGTGTTGCTGGGAGGCGAGGAAATAATAGATGCCACATTCAAAGGAATCTGGTGGCTTTCTGTACGTTTGTCTAATGATTTCTGCACTCCTTTGATCGCATCCAAGATCCTTGCAAAATTGTTAATTGTTTCCATAGCTCTGAGACTGTCTAGGGATTCCCGTAATTCTTTGATCACGTCTCAGATTCTATAAAATTTATTATTTGTTTCCTCAATTTTTTCAGTTTTTTCCATTATTTCTGAGAGGGATTTTGCTGTATGGAAGGCATTTTCTGCTTTGTGGTACACCGCAGGTAGGCTTAGGTCAGCAGACTGTTAAAAACAGTGCCATAATTCTCCCGTCAGAAACAATGTCCTAATTATCCACATAAAAAAATGCCCTGTTCCTCAAGATGAAAAACAAAATGCTCTAATCCTCCTGCTAAGGAACAATGCCTTAATTCTCTATATAAAAATCAATTATCTAATTCTCCTGATAAAAAAACAATTCCCTAATTCTCTTGATAAAAAAAAAAATCAATGCACTAGTTCTCCCGATAAAAAAACAATTCCCCAATTCTCCTGATAAAAAACAGTGACCTAGTTCTCCAGATAGAAACAATGCCATATTTCCCCAGATAAAAAAAAAATAATGCCCAAATTCTCCTGATAAAAAACAATGCCCTGATTCTCCCGAGAAAAAGAATTCCCAAATTCTCCTGATACAAAAACAATGCCCTGATTCTCCCGATGAAAAACAATGCCCTAATTCTCCCGATACAAAACAATGCCCTAGTTTGCTTTGGTGTATGATAGGGAAGATATACGGTTGAAGACACATTTCCAGCAACCGTTCTCTACATCCCAGTTTAATATATGAGGTCTGGAAGCCATAAATAAACCTGAATTCATCATTCCTCCGTTAATCAAAAGCGAGTCGGTCTTCCAACCAGTTCGTCTCATATCTAGTGCCAGTTATTACTTTTGAACCGGTCTAACCATCCATCTTGCTTCATTGTATTTTCCAAGAAGCACAAATACAGCAATTGTATTTTCTTATTAGTGTGGTTTCTGAAATTCTACCTTAGAAGTACAGCGTCGGTGAAGTAAATTGGCGTCGGTGTAGTAACTACACCATCCACTCACCCCCCCCTCCCCCCCCCTCAAAAAAAAAAAAAAAAAAAAAAAAAAAAGAAAAAAAAAAAAAAAAAAAAAAAAAAATCAACCGGAAAATGTCGGGAAAAAAATCTTACAAAATGCAAACACGATTCAGGCCAAATTATAAGGCAATATGGAGGGCTACTTGTTATTGATATGAGTGAGTTAGACGAGCGTTTTTCTGTCGTTTTTACTCGTCTACCAGGAACCACGAAATTGATTCTGTCTTGGAAATTGTATCTTACCTTTTTTTTTTTCTTAGGTAAATCATAGCCTCGTATGATTTACTGATCTAAAGTACTCATTCAATAAACAACGTTAGCAAGGGTGCCTTTCGAGTAACTACAGATATATACGGACTAAAAATTTGTTATCCTTGCATCTGAATTTGCGATCGCTCATTAATTTACATATATAGCTACTCACTTTTCCACATGAAAACGTAAAAGTGCTCTCCTTTCCAATTAAGTGGCGTATCATTATTCTTGGCGAGTCTACGCAAACATTTATTCTCCCTTTACATTCAAGCTAGAGTCTCTCTCTCTCTCTCTCTCTCTCTCTCTCTCTCTCTCTCTCTCTCTCTCTCTCTCTCTCTCTCTGACCTGTACGGACGCGAGTGAAAACTGAACGCAGGAATAATTTCGCCTTTAGGAATTAGAGAGCAGCCCAGCTGATGAGCGGAGCTATTATTTTTGCATATGTATGTGCACAGAAATAAAAAATCTTTTTACGTGCCTATGTGTAAAGAAATAGAACATTTTTTCGTACGTGTACTTATGGAAATAAAACTTTTTTTTTTCTACGCCTGTATGTTTATAGGTTAAAGCGGCTGAAAATCCGACGCCACATTTCTAATTTTGGTCTGATCGAGAAGAATGCATAATTTTCTTGAGGTAATTAATAGCACACTTCTCTTTTTATTTATTTATTTTGTGTGAGTGAAGGGGAAAGCCTTGTAATCTCGGCAGAAACAAAGGTTATTTTTCAGAGGTAAGGTTAGGGTACTTGGCGCTCTGGGATTGGGGTAAGTTCGGGGTTAAGAGGTGGGGGTTGCCTTACCACGTCTAGGAAATAACATTCATGTCAGTAATTTTCTGATGCTGTGTTTCTTGGGTGGAATTTCAGGAGCCATTCTAATAACCGAATAAAATTGTAGTGTTTATGCTTTACCTCGTGTACTGGGAAAGCAACTGCCAGTAAACTGACTGTATTTAACAGAGACCATAACTGGCAGGCAATGAACTGGAGTTGAAATTGGTCAGATAACTTTAGCTGCGTTGCTTATCAGACATTGCTGATAAGCTCTTGTGGTTTAAATCTCCGATTGTCCATATATGCAATGTCATCTAGTAATGCACGTGATTAAATTAATTATTCGTTCAATATGGAATTCTATAATTTTTTTAGGAATACTAAATTAAATAATGAGAGAGAGATAGGGAGGTATCTAATTATGGATCAATATATTAAATAAAGAGAGGGAGAGCCGGTATCGATTATGATCCAGTATATTATAAAAGTATGAGTGTTTATTAATAAAAGAGAGAGATATCTAGTTATGGAACAGTGTTTTAATAGAGGTAGAGAGGGGGTTATCTAATTATGGATCAGTAGAGAGAGAGAGGGTGAGGTATCTAATTATGGATCAATGGATGAGAGAGAGAGAGAGAGTTATCTAATTGTGGATCAGTGTATTAAGAGAGAGAGATAGAGAGGAGGAGGAGGGATGGGTTATCCGATTATGGATCAGTGTATTAATACATCGCCTATTATAGACCTCATGAAAATAATTGAATTTCACGCAGTGTTGATTAAAACGGATAGACGGGCAGACAGCCAGCAAACAGATAGACAGGCTGACAGACGGACTCAGTACGTTCCAAAATGCTTTAAAGAGAGAGAGAGAGAGAACCTGATGACTACTCCAACACTTATGGAATTTGGAAATTGACCAGTTTTATCGGAAATCTGTATCAATCTCTGATTTTCCATTAATATGTATGAGCTATGTTTAGACGGATAATTGGTTTGCTGATGGTTTTTTTAGTGATGCAACGTAATTAGACGATATGTTCTGATTTACGTTCGTCTTCAATATTACGATAACCACTTGTTGCCCCATCTCCTTTTTGCGAACATCTGGGTATTTGGCTTTAGTTACATAAGGGTACTTGGCGCCATCATAACAAGGGTAATCTCTTGTTCGTGTAGTAGTTTGACAAGTTTTATTATATGAAACCAATGGTTCAGCATTATTGGTAAATTATGTAGGTGTTGTTTTTATATAAGACAGGGCGATATTATGTAGCCTAGGCAACCTTCATAATTTTATTCATTGTGCGCTTTCTTAGGCAAAATATCCGGAATTGGTCGAGTTTCATTATCAAAAGATGTCAGTGTAGTTGGATAGAAGTTGTTACAGGGTTGTTATATAACCATGCCTTCTCTCTTCACTTCCATTCCTGCCTGTCAGCGATGATTTTTT
This sequence comes from Macrobrachium nipponense, assembly GCF_015104395.2. Lineage (NCBI taxonomy): Eukaryota > Metazoa > Arthropoda > Malacostraca > Decapoda > Palaemonidae > Macrobrachium > Macrobrachium nipponense. The sequence goes on along the minus strand of NC_087207.1, from coordinate 31,214,905 downwards.
TTTTTTTTTTTTTTTTACGAGGGTTCGTGTGTGTGTGTGTGTAGTAGGTTCGTGAGCAACATCAGTTTCAACCTTTGGTGTAAAACTGCGGAACAGAGTAATAAGTACACACCCATCCACAGGTGTATATACTACTCGTATCTGCGTCCCTTTTTTTTAGGGGGGGGGAAGAGTTTGGCTGTAGCAAGAACTTTTTCTTTTTGGTATAAAAACTGCAGAGTAAAACAACATTGACACAACCACCCAAGACCAATACTGGGATTTGCTCACTGACCTTAAAAATGCTAGTTCGACATTGATACCTTCCTGAATAGCAACTCTCCCTCAGCTCTCGATGTGATTGACACAACTCGAAAATAGCTCGAGTTTCTTCTCCTGGGAAGTTCACTTCATCAATACCTCTTGACACGCCTGTGTCAGACGTCGGATGTGAGCGATCAACAGTTTTGTTGGCCAGTGTTTTTTTTTCTTTCTTTTTTTTAAGTGGACTCCACACCGCTTTGACGTAATACGTCTTACTATGAGTAGGGCGACAAGACCAGTATAGGAGTGAATGCCAGTGAAGTATTGATTCCTTTAGAATAGGGCACTAGCGATATCTGTTTTTTTTTTTTTTTTTTTTTTTTTAATCATAGTGTCTGTTCGGAATATTAGAAAGATATAATTACTCTTTAGATGAACCTAATCCCTAGGTTTTATAAATACACACGCATACATGCACATACTCAAGACAGTTTTTAATGGCTCTTATTTCATTAAGAATTTTTTTCATATAAATTTAATCTCTATCTGGCTCCTATTCATTATGAACATTTTTTATAACAATTTAATCTCTATCATATATAAATAGAAAACAAATTATTAACCACTGTATTCGGTTATTTTTATTAATATTAAATGGATTGGAAACGCTACTCAGTGGTGATAACTTCATTACGAGAGGGTCTATTATTATTATTATTATTATTATTATTATTATTATTATTATTATTATTATATATTAGATCTGCATACATAAGAAAGGTTAAAAGGCCGTTAATGCAAATTAACTTTCTACTAAATATCATCATTTATGTTGAATGTAAATAGTACGGTAGAGAAGATAACTGCATTTGCTTACAAATGAACTAAGTTTATTTACTAACAAATAAAAGGGATCATATTGGTGCAATTCAACTAATAATCTCAAAATACAAACGAAGAAAAACGAATGCAAATGCTGTCAGTGAGATTGTTTTACACATAAATTTTAAATTTGTTTTACGCACATTTAAAATTTGTTCGACTGTGTACGTAACCAGAGGAGAAATAAGCAATTACCTCTGGAAATTATTTCAAGTTTTACCTGGTTATTCGGAGCTCTTTCTAATATGCAAGAACAGGTGTAGCCAATTAGTCTGCAGTGCTTGAATAGAATGGGAATATCAGGTGTCCCCAATGCATTATAGAGCCTCGTATCTTTTGTGGTTCTGGGCTACGTATATTACCTTCTTTAGTCATTTTCAGTAATTATCCGTATGTGCCCATTTATTTAACTATGATTGATTGATGGGTTTATTTATTAATTAATTTATTTATTTGATTATTTACGTGTTTGTTTATTTAATGAAACGGCTTGCTTGTTTTTGGTACCAGGTAAAGTAACTGGATGACAAAAGTAAAGAAAAAAAAAAAGAAAGATATCATATTCTATTAATATTTCAGATAACTGAATGTAATAATGGCGTCAGTTTCTGTTTTTCTTTTCGGTTTTATAACGGAACCATGAACTGGTTTAAAAAAAAAAATGAACTGATAATCAGTAACTCAAAAATAGGTCTCTCTCTCTCTCTCTCTCTCTCTCTCTCTCTCTCTCTCTCTCTCTCTCTCTCTCTCTCTCTCTCTCAAACCTCCTAGCTTCAAAATCCTAATATCAAATACTTCAGTCTTTCCTTCCTTAATTTTTGCTTGGTTTGTGAGAGAACTCTCATCTGTCTACTTATCGAACTATTCTTTCTCACTTTTTTATCATTTTTCCTAGATCTGAATTTCAGCTTCACAGTTTCCTCTTGTCCTGCGTATTGAAAGAAAGAAATAATGGGGAGAATCGTAAAAAAAAAAAAAAAAAAAAAAAAAACAACAAGGAGACAATCACGAAGAGGTAATCTCATAATACAGTTCCAACAGGAATTCTATCCCCAGCAACCGAAAATTCCTGTCTCAAAGATATAATTTTGTCTGGGCTTCACGTGAGAAGTTTTATCAACAAATATTTTGTTTTAATGTCAACACTTGAATCCCGTAGGACCTCACTTTCATCTGTCCTTGACCTCTTGTTCTTTGATGTCCCTCTTCGCCTGATATTGTGGACGAGTCTTAACCTCAGAGGGTTCTCCTCTCTTCTCTCTCTCTCTCTCTCTCTCTCTCTCTCTCCCCTTCGATATTGTGGACGAGTCTTAACCTCAAAGAGGGTTCTCCTCTCTCTCCTCTCTCTCTCTATCTCTCTCTATTTCGTTCTTCCTATTCCTCTCTCTCGTCTTCTTCTCTCTCTCTGTATATATATATATATATATATATATATATATATATATATATATATATATATATCTATATTATATATAATATAATATAGATATATATATATATATATATAGATATATATATCTATATATATATATATATATAAATATTATATATATATATATATATCAGTGTTGGTCACTTTTCCATAACATTGGAAAAAAATACAGTTTGTTAACTGTCTGTTCGTCTGTTTCTTCTGTCTGTCTATGTATCTCTTTCTAATGTAACCTTCTTCTATATATTATCATCTTTGACCTCTTCATCTTAATGAGTGATTTCTTCCGCCAATGATAGAAACACCTTTTCATAACAGTACCAACGCAGCAAAGAAGTGACCATTTACTGACTTTTTGAGCTGTAAATTGTTTTCGCTAACTCGGGGAGTAAGCCTACAAACTACCTCGTTGTTGTTGTTCTCTGGGGGCTAGGAAAGCCTTAAAAGGTCTGAAAAAGGAGTTTCGTGTTGAGTTAATGGTACAGGAATTTTAGGATTTATTATGTGTATGTTAAACAGTACAGAACAAAGATTTCTTAAAAAATGTACGTATTTTATTTTTATTTTCGGTGTTGAAACAACTCGCTAATTGACCATAGATTTTAGCACGCGCCCTGAGTAAGCTGGAGGTCAGGTCACGCCTTTTTTTTTATTTCAGGATGATATAAAAGTATTTTCTAACAATATCTGTAGCCATAATTACTTCCTGCCTGTCCATATTCAGTCATTATAAGTATGAGAAATCAATAGTATTTTATGACATTACTGTTGCATTCCATAAAATCTTTCTCCTGCTTGCAGATGACGTAGTGAGTTCGACGAGATATTTCAAAAATAAAATATTAAAAGATTTGCTTTCCCTTGCATACCCATGTTATAATATATAAAAGGATAAATTTTCATTCACTTCAGCTCGTTCATCTCTTCTGAATTCATCTGAAATATCGTCTTTCGTAAAATTATATCGTAAAAGCTTTCAGTTATAATGCGCAACCAGTCATGACCAAACCAATTTTTTTTTTTTATCGCGTCATAATTTTGGTTATTACTGACAGCAGTTTTGAATCATTTCATTGCGAAAAGCGTCGAAACCAGGAAGAAAAAAAATAGTACTTATTAGTCCAACGGCGGATGTCACCAGATCTATGTCACTTCGGACAAACATCACAGTTTGGAAGAAAAATCAAACGGGCTAAAAAACAAATCGAGGAAAAATGGAGAGCGAACATCACCCGTATTAACAGAAAAAAAAAATATCTTCGATAAAAATGTTGAACACGAGGGAGGATGATGTGAGTTGTACGCAGGGGAAACTCGGCCACTTACCTAGTATGTGAAAAGACGAGGTGCAGAACAGATATATCTGTAAACACGATTTCCGAATAAATAAACTG
>NC_087207.1:31200954-31208454 GCF_015104395.2 Macrobrachium nipponense | reverse complement strand
GAAAAAGAAAAATATTTGCAAGAATTGGTACGTGTTCAGCTTGTATATTACGAATAGTTTCGTTTTTCATTTTGCTATAATATTTAGATTTTTCCTCTCTATAAACATACGCTAAGCACAATCATACACTACCACACACACACATATATATAAATAATATATAATAATATCTATATAATCGATATATAATATAGTATATATATATACTATATTAAGTATATATTCTATAATGTGTGTGGTTGGTGTGGGTGGGTGTGTGTGTGTGTGTATATTATCTCTCTCTCTCTCTCTCTCTCTCTCTCTCTCTCTCTCTCTCTCTCTCTCTCTCTCTATATATATATATATAGTATATATATATATATATATATATTATATATATATATATAGTCGATCATGATAAATAAGGGTTTGAAACTATTAAGATCTTCTCATTATCATTACCGAGAGCGTAACACTTTTTTGTAATTCCTGACCTAAGGGGAAATTTCTTGAGAGAGAGAGAGAGAGAGAGAGAGAGAGAGAGAGAGAGAGAGAGAGAGAGAGAGAGAGAGTTTATAGGTCAGTCTAACTGGGCGTACCCATTATTGCATAATTGACGAAAATGATCGTGCATCCCTAAGCTCGAGAGTCGGTTATCACAAATTTCCTTGTTCTATTTTCTGAAATTATAGGTTTCTTTCTCCTCCTCCTCCTCTCTGTTGGCCATCATTATCCCTAATTAATTTTGTCGACTGAATCTTTGTCACCAAACCACTGGCACTGAAATTATAAACTGCGATAATCTATTTTGAAGGAGCGTTGTATTCCTTCTATTCAGACCCAAGGGGAAACCATATCAAACTTCAGTTGTAATGAATGAAAATTTTAGCATAATAATGATAATGTCATTGATAATTGTAAGTTAGAATTATGGGTCATATAACGGACTGTTGTATAATGTCATTGATAAGTTAGAATTATGGGTCATATAACGGGAGACTGTTGCATAATGTCATTGATAAGTTAGAAATTATGGGTCATATAACGGGAGACTGTTGTATAATGTCATTGATAAGTTAGAATTATTGGGTCATATAAACGAGAGACTGTTGTATAATGTCATTGATAAGTTAGAATTATGGGTCATATAACGGAGACTGTTACATAATGTCATTGATAAGTTAGAAATTATGGGTCATATAACGGGAGGACTGTTGTATCCTGTCATTGATAAGTTAGCAATATGGGTCATATAACGGGAGAAATGTTGTATAATGTCATTGATAAGTTAGCAATATGGGTCATATAACGGGGAGAATGTTGTATAATGTCATTGATAAGTTAGCATTATGGGTCATATAACGGGAGAATGTTGTAATTTACTTCTTAAAACGTAACGTATGACTTGATACTTTGTTGAAGAAACAGGTGTTGAAAAATATGCCAGCGACATATTCCTACGACGACAAAAAATTTCATGCAAAATGGTATCACTTTACACATAGTCCATACATACATGCATATGCACTCCCCACAAATATACACAAATAAGTGTTTACACATACACACTCACACACACACACACACACACACACACACACACACACACACACATATATATATATATATATATATATATATATATATATATATATATATATATATAGTCTTACTCAATAACTGATTCTTTTACCATGAGATGATGAGTAAAACATTTTAGATAAAATCATTTCAAAAAGACATTTTGAATATATCCTGTATTTGAGCATACTAGAAAAAATAAACGTTTGCAACACAGAAGGAAAACAAAACAAAAGTAAATAGAACTGTAATAGATCATTTTTGAAATATTATACTTCTTCCAACATGATGAGACTTTTAATCAGCCATAAATCCAACCCAGAGCTCTGATTTGAGGGCCTTGTTTACTTGGAAACAGCCATAAATCGCGAAGTGAATTATACATCGAATTATAATCTCACGCTGAACCCTGGAATTCACGGCGAGATAATCACACATTGCGACAAATGCGATTATCCGAAAATTTCATCTTCGTTTTATGAATTGTAACATGAAGACATCAAGGCACTTATCGGTGTGATTTCCATCGGCTACATTTTCTAATTTTCCCTTACATTTAGTTGCTAACTTGGAAGATATATTTAAAGGCCCTGTTACGTACACACACACACACACACATGCAGGCGAACAAACAGACCCACGAAGACAAACATATGCATGTGTGTGTCCACTTGTGTTAGTAGGGCTTAGGTTTATCCAAACATACCAATATATATATATATATATATATATATATATATATATATATATATATATATATATATATATATATATATATATATATATTATATTATTTAGTAAATGTATAGATATGATATATATATATATATATATATATATATATATATATATACATATATATATATATACATATATATATATATATATATATATATATATATATATATATATATATATATATATATATAAATATATATATATATATATATATATATATATATATATATATTAGATATGTAATATATTTACATATTTGTATATATATATATATATATATATATATATATATATATATATATATATATATATATATAATCTATATATATATATATTATATATATATATATATATATAATATATATAAATTGCGGAAGAATTTGCTCTCGCTTTTAAGAAAAACGTAAAAAATGTCCAGTGTTTGCCTGTGGCCCCAGAGATGTTATAAACTGACTCGTCCTTCGAATGAGAAAGGAGTCGCAAAGTTTATTGGTGTTGGGGATGAAGATTCAATTCCTTGGAATCTCCGGAGATTACCGCTGAGAATGGCATCTCCCTGGGATGCTGTGTGACCGAGAAAATGTCTTTTGACCTGAGTTTAGGCAGTCTGAAAGGTTGTTTCCGGAGGTAATGGTAATGGTATTTATACGCTGGAGAATTGGCAGGCCGTAGATGGTTTCAGTTATGAGGATAAGTTCAGAGGGCCATATTGAGCTCTTATATCCTTAATCTAAAATTAAGTAATGGTTAGCTATATCTGCATGATTTGAGATTGTTTTTCGGTTTAAGGAAGCTGTGCTGATGCTTGGCGTGGAGCTTTTCCTTTAAATGGTGAATTTTACTAAGCACGAGCTTGATGGCACGCGCTACGCTTTACTGGAGCCTGGCGCTGCCCATCATAATCTTCCATAATCTCCCGATCTCCTACCTAACCAGCCACCATCCGGGGCGGACAAGCAAGTTAACAGGAGGAGGGTCGATATGCCATGTCTCCCTTACCATCCCGATTCCTTACCTATTCCGCGCCAAACCCGGGGCGGACAAACAAGATCCACTGGGTTTTGTTATTATAGATGGGTATGAAGCAGCCATAACGATCGGACGAACCCCAACAGAGATTGATAAACCAGTCGAAGAGTAAAAGGTGGTACTTTCATGGAAAATACGAACTGCAACAAATTAAAACTGCTTTAAGAGGAATTTCCTTCAAATGCATTTTATATACGTCTAGCAAAGTAGATTAAGAATCCATTTGGAAATATTAAATGTTTTTAAATTCTTCCATATATAAGATAATCGCTTCTCTAGCTTCTAGCTCTGTTGAAAGGAAACCTATCTGGCAATAGAAATAGTCATGATTTCTATAAAGGTCAGGTCAGTAAATATGCCGGCCTAATTAAGGCAGTGAGAGAGAGAGAGAGAGAGAGAGAGAGAGAGAGAGAGAGAGGGAGGGAGGGAGGGAGAGGGAGGTAACATAGAAATCATATAATCATACCTAACGCAAATTAACTCAGAAGTCATAATCATTTTTACTTCATGCACAGGAAAAGAAAATGCGAAGCTCTTTACAGTCGAACTCGGTCCCGGTTGTGTCGAGAAATATATATACCCACAAAATTAAAAGTGACAGACAGGGCCATTCAAACGGATGTACCCATGTCTAGCACAAATGACCTAAAAATGAATAATCCTGTTTATTGTATGCTGTGCAAAGGAGAATTGTCAAGGGTTCTCAAATCTAGTTAAGCGACAAGTAGAAAAGTAGAAATAATTCAGTTAGCATTTAATGAGCATTACTATGACCTCAGACAATTTTGTTAGCGAGGGAAGACAAAGAACTGTAATAGCATTTCCTTGTATTTTCACTTGTTTAGGAAATTGAATTAGTCTCATAATACGGGACCGGAATAAGTATAAGAGTTAATTGTCTTAAATGCACCTTCTTCTCCTACTTCATGTCAGATCTAAAACAAAGTCGAGCAAAGGTTATAATACTCATAATTTTATTGACTCTTGGTATGATAAGAAGGTCCACATGATCAGTCAGTTTATTAATAGAATTAATTGCACTTGAAGTATCCATTGTTCAAACAATATATTCAAGCGCAGGACATGTTCATCTGAGCAACTAAGATTAATATAAAGTATTGATAATAATAATGCTTTCCTGAATTTCAGATAAGCAGAGTTATTATCTATACATGTAGGTAGATATCATATATATGTATATATATATATATATATATATATATATATATATATATATATATATATAATGTATATATATATATATATATATATATATATATATATATATATATATATATATATATATATATATAATTTAGGTAATAACAACAGCAGTTACGTAATATATCCTCTCATTTAAGTATTGGTTTAGACTTTAAAGAAGTATTGGTTTTTCTTATCTCAAGCCTATATTAAATGTTTACTCGGTAAGCGCAGTAACAGAAACTCATTCCCTGGATTCTCAGATGAGCGAAATGCCATTATAGATAAAGAGGAAGATACTCTTATACCTCAACGGTAGGGGATCTTTGTATCACTTGTTTACAGTGGGAAATTATACGGCCTGGATGAGAAAATAAACATGAACGTCCGCTGCGTAGCATGGAGTACCTGGGAGATGGAGAGAGAGACTCATTTTGCATCTTTTTCTTTTGACTTTTCGTTTACCGAACTTGATGCACACGACCCTCAAAACAAAGTTATTTGCACGCTTTCTGTCTTCTGTTTGCTTTATCTCTCTCCATATCTTGAGAGAGTGGGTTGGGGGTGTTTTGGGGCGGGGATGTGGGGTGTTGTCTTTGGAATATATTCCCAAAGGCCATTTTGATGAAACAATGACTGTCCGAATGCCTGTGCTCGGTGCATTTATTTTATATTGTTTCTCCCGTTCCTTCCAACGGGGTCTCAACACATCGTTGTTATTAGGACACTTGAGAGAGCGCGTCCTTGCGAAAGCCCCAAGCCTTAATACTGCTGCTGACTTTTCCCCTTCTCTCGTCGCTGAATAAACAAAGGGAGAGCCACACCAGCGACATCACCCAAACAACGGGAACCCATAAACTGAGCTTAGCCTTGCATTATCTCCGCCGGAACAGGGCAGTTTCCGATGATGGCGTCATTCCGCCACTCAAGGTTGTGGTCGGATAGGATCCGGGCAAACGCCAGGGATCCCCCTACCGCCTGCTATCCAGTTCTTTTTCCAGCAAAGGCCAGACGGGGAAACCAGAAAAGGAAAGAATAAGAACGGGGCTTCGCCAACAAGGAAGCCTTCGATAGACCTTACTGACTGCTAGTTGCTGGAAGCTTAAACGCAAAGGAAGCCTTCGACAGACCTTACTGTTTGCCGCTTAATAGAAGCTTCACCACGAAGGAAGCCTTTGATAAACCTTACTGATTGCCAATTAATGGAAGCTTGGCCATGTAGGAAGCCTTAGATGGAGCTTACTGACTGCCACTGAATGGAAGCTTAACCACGACGGAAGCCTTCGATAGATCTTACTGACTGCCATTAATGGAAACTTAACTGCGAAGGAAGCCTTCGATAGCCTTACTGACTGCCAGTTACTGGAAGCTTCACCATGAAGGAAGCCTTCGATAGACCCTACTGAATTCCATTTACTTGAAGCTTAACCAAGAAGGAAGCCTTTGTTAAACCTTACTGACTGCCACTTAATGGAAGCTTCATAACAAAGGAAGCCTTCGATAGACCTTACTGACTGCCACTTAATGGAAGCTTAACCACAAAGGAAGTCTTCGATAGACCTTACTATTTGCCGCTTAATGGAAGCTTAATCACGAAGGAAGCCTTACTGATTGCCACATAATGGAAGCTTAACCACAAAGGAAGCTGATGATAGACCTTACTGATTGCCAGTTGCTGGAAGCTTCACCACGAAGGAAGCCTTCGATAGAACTTACTGGATGCCGCTTAATGGAAGTTTAGCCACGAAGGAAGCCTTCGATAGACCTTACTGACTACCACTGAACGGAAGCTTATGCACGAAGGAAGCCTTCGATAGGCCTTACTGACTGCCACTTGTTCCTCGTTGGCGAGTGATTAGAAATTAATTTCGCGATATGATGTGGATCCGATCCCACAAGAAGATGTAGGTCTCGTTGCCAGGTAATCAATTGGTTCCTATCCGCGTACAAAAGTATCTATTCCTCCGGTCCAGCCCTAGGAGAGCTGTTAATCAGCTCAGTGGGCTGGTAAAACTAAGATACAGTTTTACTGCCACTTCATGGAAGCAAGGCTCAAGCATTAGAAAATACGGAGGCCTACAGTGAATTCTCAAGCTGAAGTTGGAAAGTCTTCTGGCCCATATTACCATAGAAGGAATATCGATTCATTAAAGTATAGGAAGGTAGGCCTATAGTAGATTCACATCAACCGTGCATCCGATGTCTAGGCCCGTCCCTTACAACGCTACTGATTGGCTCTTGATAAGCCAGTCACAGGGCTGGAAACTCTCAGTCTCTCAAGAGAGAGCGCACATAAGCAGGATGTATGTTCCACCTCTCCTGAGGGTTACGGCTTTCAAAAGTATCCCTCAGGAGAGGTAGTACATACATGCTGCCTATGTGAACTTTCTCGAGAGACTGAGAGTTTCCAGCCCTGTGATTGGCTTTTTAACAGCCAATCAGGAACGACGTAAGGGACAGGCCTTGACGTCAGCTGCACGGTTGATGCGAATCTACTATAGCTGGTATTAATTTTGATTTTTGCAAAGTGCTTTTTTATGAAGCATTCCAGATATATCAAGGTAATTTAATTAGAACTTATCGGATTTACTATAAGAGCACAGTTGATAATTACCAATGAAAGCAGGAGTTTGATGGTATATATTAGATTACCAAGACCGGGAATGAAACCTAAGAAAGACTACTGGGTTTCAAGGGAGCGCCATTGAGTCACAATAAACCCGGGAGTAATTAACCTAGTTTTGTCGCAACCATAATTAGGGCTTGTGTAAGTGGATAGTTTTTTTTTATGAACATTAGCATTATCTCCTGAAATATAATTAGGAAAATTGAACATTAGATGTCTCGTCATTTGTCAAACAACGAAAATCGATCCCGTCCGGGGCGGGGGTTGGGGGTTGGGGAACCGCCCAAGTCTATTTTCTGAGAATTGTTTTGTGTTCTGGTTGACCAAACAAGTAATTACGTAAG
>NC_087207.1:31185954-31195954 GCF_015104395.2 Macrobrachium nipponense | reverse complement strand
ATAGTGATAATGAAATCATTGACAGAGCTGTGAGGATATTCTATAGTGAAGGCTTAATGAAATCAGTGACAGAACTGGAACTATCTTTTGTAGTGATAATGAAATCATTGACAGGACTAGAACTATCTTTTATAGCGATACTGAAATCATTGATAGAACTGGGAGGATATTTTGTAGTGAAGGCTTAATGAAATTAATGAACGAACTGAAAGGATATCGTATAGTCATCATAATAGAACTGCCATTTATGCGAATAGCAGTGGATAGATAAATAGCCTCCAGCGAGTGAACTTAAGAAATAAATTAAGGAAGTGTATTGTGTATTACAAGAGACCTGATTATATATTTTCATGCCCAACCTCATTTAATCAGAAAATGTGTTAAATATTGAAAAGAGAAAAATATATGTCACCGAAGATAATGAAGGGATGGAATATCTTTAGAAAAATGAGAAATCCTTTACGGTGTCCATGGAATATTGGACTAAGTTGGCTGTCTAGGAAAGAGACGAAATGTAGCCAGGTTAAAATCTATAAGTCCAATGAATGCTTCCTTGGCATTATGTAGAGATAATATGAAAACATTCCAGATGGCAATTCAATAGGAAAAATTGCACATGATATAGAATTGAAAAGAGCTATAGGTATCGTAATACGGTAATATTCTGTAATGCAGTCGTAATTGAAAGCGGCAGTTAAATCTAATTTTAAAAAAATGGTAAAGCAATTATACAGCAAGTGGAGATATGAAATGGAAAAGTAATGCGGCTTTAAAAAAAAGTTAGTAAATGTATGAGGGAATTATTTGGATACACAGAAACACTTAAGTTTTATGTGCATATATATATATATATTAATATATATATAATATAAATTAACCTTAATTTTTCAAATGGAAAACCATTCTTAATTAATGAGCAAAGTTATCCAAATAAGAAAATATACAAAAGAGTAACATAAAAAGAATAAAAATGGAATATGTTGAAGTCATTACCACTAATGAAAGGGGTAAATGATGCGAAAAAATAACACAGGATATGTAAAGTATACCGTCGAAAAGAGCAGTGAAGATCTATAGGTTCCTAACTAAAGAAAGCAGAAGTGTGTTGAAGGCTAGGTTAGAGCGAAATATTGATAGCAAAGAGGGAGTGAAAGGGTTCTCAGACAGCTAAATCATGAGCTCGTGAAGAGAAAGTATGGAACTGAGGTTTGGTCATTTGTAACGATTTGTACTGAAGTGGAAGACCTGGCAAGGAAGGGGTGTCGGAAATTGTTGTGAAAAGGGAGGCAGGAATACACGACTCGAATGCAGAAATTAAAGCTGCCTACCTCGTGTGCTTGCTCTGTTTATGTGGGTGTATATATATATATATATATATCATATATGTATATATATGTATATATTATATATATATATATATATATATATATATATATATATATATATATATATATATATATATATATATATATATATATATATATATATATATATATATAAGTTGTGTATATATACATATATATTTGTACGTATTTGTGGGTTTATATATGTATATATTTTGAGTATCCATATATACATATATATAATTTGTATATATTGTGGGTTTATATATATTATATTATATATATATATATATATATATATATAATATATATATATATATATAGTATATATATAATAGATAGTGAATAACTTGATCACGAAATATATAGAATGTGATGATATGTATAAGTAAAGGTAACGCACGGAGGAAAATGAAAACACCAGAACTGCCGAGATCTTTCGGTTTTAACGACCCTTTACTTGCTTAAGGCAAGTAAACGGTCGTTATGACCGAAAGATCTCGGTAGTTCTCGTGTTTTCATTTTCCTCTTAGGGTTTACCTTTATATATATATATATATATATATATATATATATATATATATATATATATATATATATATGAATATATGTATATCTATGTATATATATATATATATATATATATTGTCTAATCTAATATATATATATATAATATATATATTGATATATATATATATATATTAATATATATAATATATATATATATATATATATATTTATATATGTTAAAGAATGTCGTTTATATGCATATCTTTGTGCGTCTACGTCTGCATTATTGATAAAGACATTCATACTGCAAGGGCGTGGAAAACTGAAATTATTTCATTATAGAAATTTAAGTTGATGAAAAGCCGTGAAGACTGAAGGTTTTAATTAACATTAGATGTTAATTCACTTCACCAAGATGAATTTCAGCACATTATTGCCAATGAAACAACCTTGAGGGAACTAATCATTAGAATCAAAAATAAAAAATCCAATATTTCCTCTTATACTTTGATGACTATATTTTTCGACGAAGAAAGAATTTATTATCACGCGAACTTGAATGGAGGAACAATGGTTCGAATGGAAAAGAGAAAGCTAGCTATTTGAAAAGATTGGGGGAAAATGAATCGGTAGCTTTCGAAGAGTGAGATAAATGTAACGAACAATTGAAATCCTAAAAATTGGAATATGGGGAGAAATATTGTGTAGATTCAAAGGCTATTATTAAGGACATACATTCGCGTTAGCTATTGACAAACACAGAAAAGTGTGTGTGTGTGTGTGTGTGAGAGAGAGAGAGAGAGAGAGAGAGAGAGAGAGAGAGAGAGAGAGAGAGAGAGCGAGCCCAATGAATCCATGAGTTATTACATGGTCTTAGAAACATACATCACGTAGGAAGGAAACGTGAATGTATGAATAAATGTTTAAAAAAGTATATGTGAGAATGTACAAGGCAAATACTGAGAAAGGAAGTATTGTGTGTCGCTTTTTTTTTTTTTATAATACAACGTAAGAAAAGGATTGTACCAGGTAAAATATCTATTGCTATTCAATAATAGATACCTAATGATTGGCCAAATCAACTGTGTCAATGAATCACGAAGAGTAAATATAAAATTCTCAGAAAAAAAAACGCAGAACAAATCGAGAAAAAATCTATTTTCTTTGTTTCATTTTTAATGTTATTCGCAAATGGCTGGTAACAAAGAAATTGTATTAATTTATTATGATGTACCAGAAAGTACATTAAATTTTTTATGCTTGCATGGAGTGAGGAAAATTACTGTTGATTAACTGGTGGACGAATATCACTTAGTTTTATCATAAAAAATAAATAAATAAATAAATAGATTATATAAATAAACACATCCGATTTTGTTATGCCCTATCAAACAAGATTTAGCAGATATGAAATTTCCAAGGTAATTAATTCCTAGTTAATTACCTACATTAATATATTTATGTGCATTCGATAAACGGGACAATCAAATAATGTGAGGGGGTTAAGTGGTTTACGAAAATGTTTATTGTATAGAATAATATATTTTGGACGTTAAGGGTTCTCATCAGACCGAGCCAAGCGTGTAGACACGTGGAGGCTTCACCAAGAGAGAAATTTAGAAAAATCAGTTGTGATAAGGGGTAACTTAAAACTACTGGAGAACTTAGATCCAGTTGCTCAGTTATCGCCTACTCTGGGTGTGAGCCTGCAAACAACTTTGCTGTTGTTATTCTTGTTGCTTGTTTTTTTTGGGGGGGGCGGTAGGAAAGGTCTATGGAAGAGCCTAAAATGATCGAAAAAAAGGTGTTCCGCCTTGAGTTAAAGATACAGCAATGTATGATAGGATATTTATGATTTATTTATTGAAATGAAAATGTTAAAAATAAATAATGTGCATGTTAAACAGTACAGAAAAATGATTTCTAATAAGATAGAGCTTGTGTATTTTAATTTTCGTTGCTAAAACAAGGCTTTATTTGACCATAGATTTTAGCACATTTTAATTTACGCTAAAAGTTAGGAATATAATGTTTACAACTTATATGTAAGGGGAAAATCTTGTACACATCCCGAGTAAGCTGGAGGTCGGGTCACGCCTTATTTCGGTACAGATAAGAAAAAAGCCTATTAAAGCAGCAAGTAAACTTACTATAAGAAGTCATGTTAATAGATTATATCTCTGAAGCCTCAAGGTAAATTATTTCATTCGTAAGATTTCTTAATAAAAAACTCATATTTCTGGAACTACACCGTTCGTGCGCATGACAAGGTCACTCACAATCATTAAGTCATCATAATCTTTGCTCATAACACTTTGAACTATTTTTACCTTCGTCCGTTTCCTTTTATCCGTGTATCACAGGCTGTATAATTAGCTCGTTAACTCCTCAAACTCCTCAATACAGCGAGTGTAGTGGACTATTAATATTTTGTCCTTTTGTGTCCCTCTTGCTTTTATCTCCTGTTTTGTAATACATCGCCATCGTTACTTTTTTAATCGTCATTACCACATACAAAACTCATTCATGCATGTTGAGCCCTTGTTTGTGTTCCCAAACTGTAACAGTAATGGCAAAATTAATTTTTATCTTAAAGTGCCTCAGTGGCGTGGTCGGCTTGGTGTTGGTCTGCCCCCTCGAGGGCCGGGAGTTCGATTCTCGGGCGATTCCATTGAGGCGTCAGAGATGTGTATTTCTGGTGATAAAAGTTCACTCTCGACGTGGTTCGGAAGTCACGTAAAGCCGTTGGTCCCGTTGCTGAATAACCACTGGTTCCATGCAACGTAAAAATACCATACAAACTAACAGATTTTGTTTCAAACTGAAAGTCATATTGTTTTCGATAATGATATCGCATTGCCATAAACACATACATGCATACTACATACATACATACGTATATTCATACATACATACAGCAATGATCATATGTGTATGCATGTGTGTGATAAATTACCGAATAACTGAACGCTTTCCACCATAATCAGGATTCACAAATCGGTCTGATTTTCATCCTGCGATTTATAATATCTTGTCTGCATCGATGCTCCATAATTGAAGCGGAATCGATATTCCATATTTCCTCCGAGCATATTTTGTACCAATTCAGACGGTCAAGAGAATATTACCGGTATGCATGACCGCAGCTTGTGTTTTATTTTTCTTTTAATGTGTTCCTTGTACTTGTTGCTTTACTCACAATTGATTTCACTGCCGATCTCAGGGTCCGGGTTCGATTCCCCGCCCTGCCAACGAGGAATCGGAGGAATTTATTTCTGGTGATAGAAATGCATTTCTCTATGCAGTTGGGATCCACAATAAGCTGTAGGTCCCGTTGCTAAATAACCAATTGATTCCTAGCCACGTAAAAATATCTAATCCTTCGGGCCAGCCCTAGGAGAAGCTGTTAATCAAGTAGTGGTCTGGTTAAACGAAGATATTACTTAACATTTTTTAACAGTTGATTTCAGAGTGTTAGCGTTGAGTGGATTTGAACTTATGCAATGAAATATACATTATCATTTTTTATTAACAATAAGGAATCTAGTATACAGCATTTATTACAATAATTCATTACCGTAATGTTAGCGAAAATTGGTTTTGGTGCGCTGTGCAGTAAATCTCGTTTGTTAAATTTATGATTGCATAAAATTCTCAAAATGACAACAGTATTATAAAAATATGGACAATATATTAAATAAAATGGATGTCTGGCGTAAAAAATATGGGTCAGCTGTGACCACACACATTATATGTGGAACCACATTTGCGATGTGAACAGTATGGAAACAAATAATTATTATGAAAAGAAATATTAAGAAATATCAGCTAAAAATTGCCATAAGTTAGTGGATAAATATCATTTATGTATACCACCGTTAAATTTCTTTCATACAGGTCTGTAAGACTATTTGACAATATCGTGGTCAATTTACATTATAGGAATCTTCAACTCAGGCGGACTGTTGATGTCGTCATTAAATTATTCGCCTACCAAAATAAGTGATGCTAATTTAAGGTATTAGATCAGTTGTAGATTGAAGAGATAACATTTACAATTGACTCAAAGTTATTCTGAAAGTCGTTTAATTCAAGTTTCTTCATAGAATTTACACTAATCAAAATTTATAAAGAAGTGCATTTTTTTCGTGTGTTATATCTGCACTGAAGTAGGGAATCACCGTAAAGGAATCAGATCTATATATGAAATATCCTGGGCTTTCCTATCTCCACTAAAAAGTCCCTTCTCCCCCAAAAATTGCCCATCCTTCGTTTAATACAAACAAAGATGCAATTATAATAATATTATTATTATTATTATTAATTATTGTTATTATTATTATTATTATTATTATTATTATTATTATTATTATTATTATTATTATTATTATTATTATTCAGCAGATGAACCTATTTACACGGAACAAGCACACGAAAATGGCCATTGACTTGAAATTCAGAATTCCAAAAAAATTTTGTTTCAACCTCCCCCGGCAGACCCCACACTGCAGCAATAACTGATCATGAGACAGAGCCGGTGATTTATCATCGACCTTGGTGAGAAGCGAACCCACATCATCTGAGTGGCATGTCTGGCCATTAACCACTATACCAGCTGACCAGTTAACAGTTAACCATATAACAATTCCTTTTTTTTTTTAATATAATCTTTTCAAAACCAATAAACCGAATCTCATTCAATAGCTGGGAAGGAGATCACTATAATTAAAAAGCTAGACGTGTACTGTGTTTATGAGAGTTCACACTTTTCCAACATATATTTTACATCTGCTTTCACGATTAAAACCAATTGTAAGTTAATCTGGTTCCTAATAACCGACAGAATATGTACTAACTTTTTATTTGAATAATTCCTGTAAAGCTTTTGTGGCAGTTGGAATGGAAAATGAAAACATCGCGTTTCAAAGTTATTATGCGTTTGAAATGGAGTAATACATTTTACCCGTTGTACCCATTGCACAATAAGTCCGACTGAAAAGTTAGATAATAATAATAATAATAATAACAATAATAATAATAATAATAATAATAATAATAATAATAATAATAATAATAATAATAGTAATAGTAATAGTAATAGTAATGTAATACAGGAAAATTAAATGTATATTTCGCAAGACTTTGAATGAAATAATGAATCGTTCCTGTTATAAAAAAAAAATCCATTTGGAAATTAAGAGTCAGGCCTTTTTAAAAATGCATTTACGAAATCAAAGTCTGTATGTTGATACAATAATGTAACGTATCCGTTGACTGCCAGCAGCTGAGAGTTCCAGCTTCAAAAGTCAAGAGAGGTCTAATTTAAGTGCGGCTAAAGTTCTCAGAGGTACAGCGAGAGAGAGAGAGAGAGAGAGAGAGAGAGAGAGAGAGAGAGAGCTAAACTGTTGGAGTGGCTTGGTGTTTCCCAGAAGTTCTTGAATTCAGTTACAGCACCTTAGTGCTTAATGTTTTGTTTTGTCAAAATGCAAGTTTCTATCTACTGAAATTGTCAGAAACTGTTTTCCGTTTCAGAGGGATACTTTTCCTCTGAACAAGCTCTGTTTGAAAGCATTTTGATAAATATTGACTGGAATTATTTTTATCCTATTTTAATAAAACAAATAATTCTAATAGCCTATGTTACTCTTTTTCTTTTTTAAAGATATCTGAAATGTGAATACATGCATGTAATGAGAGAAACAGAACCACACAGACATACTGAGACCAGACAATTGAATAACAGCTTCATCCCCCCTTGGAATAGCCTCCTGAGGAAAGAGTCAAAAATGAATAAAATCAATACGCGGTAGCCCTTCCTAAGACAATACTGAGTGACAGCCCGAAAGCAAGAAATGTACTTATGCCATTAGCAAGCTCTCCAGAGTTGTTTGATGAGCTACCTCGATATATTTTTCCCACCCTATCACCTTAGTCGATTGTCATTAACCAATGCTAATTTCGCCTTAGAAGCGAGGGAATTGTTGATTGGCTGATATCCCTTCAGTCTCCAAGGAAATGAGATAAGACAAAAGAAGAGAGAGAGGAAATACGATAATCACCGTGAGGAAACTATTTAGATCGGATCAAATGAGAGGCAAGAACACGTGGGGGAATGAAGGGAAACTAGGAATTGGGAATAATTCATTTGTATTGGAGTCAACCTTTGTAAAATACAATGAGTTAAACCTTGGTAGCAACTCGGATGTTAAATATATATATATATATATATTATATATATATATATATATATATATATATATATATATATATATTAACATCTGAATTGCTACCAAGATTTAACTCACTGTATTTTAAAAAGGTTGGATTCAATAATATTATGAATTATTTTTAATTATTATCATTATTCATTTTCCATTCTTTCCCCCACGTGCTTCTCGCCTCGTTTGATCTGATCTAAATATGTACTATAATATATATATATATATATATATATATATATATATATATATATATATTGTATGTATGTGTGTGGGTGTATGTATATGTATTATGTATATCTTATATAGTTATTAATGTATATGTAAATGTTAATTTATACACACAACACTCATATATATATATATATCTATATATATATATATATATAGTTAATTATACTACTAAATCCATACCATATCAAATATATATATATATTATATATATTATATATTATATATATAATAATATTTATATATAATATTACTATATATACATATATATATTATATTAATACATATATATACATATATATATATATATGTATATATATATGTACTAAATTTTATAATAATATATATATTAATATAATATATATATATAAAAAATATATATTCTCGGTGGAAGGTGAGTGAAGACTGGGACTTCGAACAAGTACTTCAGTAGTTTATTTCTACATTCTCAAGTTCACACTTAATCCAGGAGAGGTTGACAGGCTTATTTGTACAAAAGGAGAGCGGGGTTGCAGTTTGTTAATCTTAGCAGAATATTTTTAGGGCAAAAAAGACATGGAAAGAGCATGAAGTGCTAATCAGGCGTGGAGATTTATATTTTTCGCTAACGTGGCTTCAATAAAAATGGACTTCAACAGACTCCCTTTCCTTTGGCCATTGGCCGTGTGGATTATCAATACCTTATTCCAGTTAATGGCATGGCCTGTCTTAAGCCAATGATCCACAATACCATTATTCGTGAAGCTTCTTGAAATGGCATATTTGTTCTGTTGGTATCACATTTTTATTCCTTTGGGAGTTTGATCACAATATATCTTATTACATTCTTTGCAAGGCATACTGTATACATTATTGTTAAACTTTTTTTTGGAGTCCTTTTTTTATTGAAGCCACTGTCAACGAGGAATATATCTTTCCATTCTGGATTAGCTCTTGATAACTTTAATGCTATTATGCTCAAATGACATTCTGCTAAGATTACCAAACTGTAACCCCGGTCCTCCCTTTGTATAAATAAGCCTGTCAACCTCTCCTGCATTCAGTGTGAACTTGAGAATGTAGAAATTTCTAAACTACGAGAATTCTCGTTCAGTCTCAGTTTCCACTCACTTGCTATCGTGGATTTAAGGAGATTCTCAAGGCACGTGTTCTTTCATGCTACATTGGATATATATATATATTATATATATATATATATATATATATATATATATTATATATATGGGTTTGTGTGTGTACGCGTATATGTATGTGTGTGGGAGGGAAAGAGTGTGCGCAAGTGTATGTGTGTGGGTACGTTCATAAACATGTGGACGCACGCGCGTCTGTGCGTCCTTTTAGGGTATAATTAGGCTGCATCACAATTGAACAAAATGACCAACCAGTTAGGAAACATTATACCTCATTAATGCAGATTTATGAATAATCCCAACCTATAATCGTCTCAATTAGAGGTAAGCTTGCAATTAGTGCATACTCCTTAGCTACCACCAAGACTGTAATTGCCACTACTATCATATGGCCAGTAATGACAATCTTCCTGTTGTTATTACGGCCTCTGTTATTAGTGCGATTATCATTACTGGAGCTGATGGCAGTAGCAATAACAGCGGGGAAACCTTACCGATGGTATATTGAAGGAGAATATTTAGGTTCTATATTTTGAAAGGTGGAAAATACAGTGCGTAGGAATATGAT
>NC_087207.1:31175954-31180954 GCF_015104395.2 Macrobrachium nipponense | reverse complement strand
GCTTCCAAAGATGATTGGATTCAACCTCCCACCGCAGACCCCACACTGCAGCAGTAACTGATCATGACACAGAGCCAGTGGGGAAACGCGAACCCACGACATCTGGTGGCTTACCCTGACACTATCCATAATACCAGCGGACCAGCTTAAGACGTAAAAAAAAAAAAAAAAAAAGTGGAATACTGTCGGGGAAAAAATCATCGCCTTATTAATTCCCGACAGATAACGATTTTAAAAGGAACGTGCAGAAGCTTTTCAGTACAACAACATAAACTTATATTTCATTTTAATTGATGTAAGTAATACAACTTCGTAAATGTGAATATAAACGGTGCCTTGTTAAGAATAATGGTTATGAATTGCAGTGCAAGCACATACACCCACATATGCACAAATTATCTTATGCATCAAATATGACGATCGAACGGCTATTTACTTTTACGAGATGATGTATTTTTAATGGCTGGGTATATTTAACCTCGCTCGTTTCTCATTTGTAGAAATTCGCCAGGAACCCACAACTGATACATACACTATAACTGATTCACTTAAGGTAGATTCTCGGATGAGCCTTATTCTTACGAGACGTTTGTTTGGTGGCAGCTGATTGGCTGGTACCGGGAGGTAGGCAGCTCCCAGCCAATCAGCGGCTGCCAAACTAACGTCTCGTAGGCATAGGGATCACCCAAGAATCTACCTTAAGTGAACCAGTTATACACACATACACACACGTGGTAATGGAAATGATATCTCGCATACTTTTCACAAATGATAAATACTTGATGATAATACTTTGAAACACGTACATTTCATTTTTTTTTTTTTTTTTGTATTGCCAAAATTTAATTGTTACCTAAATGAGAGGTTCCTCGTAGGACTAGTGGTTTACGTGCTCGCCTACCGATTCGTTAGTCCCAAGTTCGATCCTTCGCTCTACCAATGTGGAACCAGAGGAATTTACTTCTAATGATTAGAAATTCATTTCTCGATAAGCTGTAGGTCCCGTTGCTAGGTAACCAGTTGATTCCTAGCCACGTAAATATGTCTAAATGAGTTTTTACTCAAACCCATTCGGCAGAGCTATGTGACTATACTCGTAATTAAGATCAAACAGACGGTCAACGTTTATGCTCTATCGATCTAAAAGTGAACGCTTTTGCGATTATCAAAGAAATAACCAAAGAACGCAATTTATTCAGAAAGTAAATATAGCTGCAAAAGCAAAAAGGTGTAAAAAAACGAACACAAACCAATTAGTGTAGTACATTGTCAGCCTCGGTACTCCTCATGCAATGAAGTGGCGTTAAAAACTTAGCTTAAATTACCTTTGAAGCTTAACGCGTAATTAGAGTGTCCAGGGAAATACTATTATTTGTATTCCCCTCATCAGTTTAAAAGTTTGGTTCATTTTGAGTCCTGGATATATACAAAAAGTATATATATATATATATATATATATATATATATATAATATATATATATATATATATATATATATATATAAATATATTATATAATTATGTATATTAAATATATGTATTAAATAAATAAATTTATATATAGAATATTTTATATATCGATATATATTATATATATTATAGTCTACTTAGGTATATATTATATAATATATTTATATATCTATCCATCTATATATATATATATATATATAGTATATATATATCATATATATATAAAAGTTTGTGTATGTGGTAGAGAGTGAGAGAGAGAGAGAGATGGAGTGGGTGGGATGGTGCAGCCATGCTTCAGCATACTGGGATTCATTTTATCGAGAGCTCTTGAAAATGGAGTGGTATGGAGTCTGCTTGACGGCAACACCACCCTGTGGGAGTTGATCACTTCTATTTCAGTTTTATTTATATCCCCATAATGTTGACGAATTCCACCGCTCCCGAATGATGAATTCAAATTGGGTAATAACAAACAGCTCCGTGTCCGTCGTATAATGACGTTTTGCCAGTCGGTCTAGTTAATATTTGATTTGCTAATTACCATTAATTAACCTTTCAATGAGTAGGTGAAGTAACTGGTATAATTGCTAATCATCCCAATCTTAATTAACTGTTGTCGGAAGTGTCAATGGTATTTCACATAAAGTATCTTTTATTTTTTTTCCTTTACAAATTCAACTATTCTTAATGGCTTGAGTGATAAACATACAAGAGGTGTCTTTCGCTTCTCACAATAACACCACGTAAATGGTTGGTAGCTTGCGTCCAGAGGTTCACATCGAGGCACTTATACTCTTTTAAGGTAAATGCCTGTGCAAGTCTCCCAGAGGATGTCGTGCAATGACTACCCTCATACTATTCTTCTTGCATTTTAATACATTTTTGTCTATTTGTTCATGTGTTAATTTCTTTTCTTTTTTCTTCTCTCTGTGTTTCCCTTTACCTCCTCTTACTTCTTCCTAATGTACACCATAGTCTTTGGAAGCTTGAATTTCAAGTTCATAGCCCCTGTGGACTTGCTCCATATGAATAGGTATCTTCCTCAGAATAAATAATAATAATAATAATAATAATAATAATAATAATAATAATAATAATAATAATTAAATAGAATATGCACTCAAGGCGATACTGGGCAAGTCAAAAAACAAGCCGAGAAATATGATAAAAAGCCATAAACACATGGCGTGCCCAGTAATCAGATAGCGCAGGAATAGTCGAGCGAAGGCAGAACTCCGCAGCATAGTCAGAAAAACGAGGAAACATATGACAATACACAAAGCACTACACCCAAGAGCAAATACGGACAGACTATACAAAACACGAAAGGAAGGAGGGAGAGGACTACTAAGTATAGAGGACTGCGTAACATCGAGAAAACAGAGCACTGGGGCAATATCTGAAAACCAGTGAAGACGAGTGGCTAAAGAGTGCATGGGAAGAAGGCTAATAAAAGTAGACGAAGACCCAGAAATATACAGACAGGAGAATGACAAACAGAACAGAGGAACTGCACAACAAACCAATGCACGGACAATACATGAGAAGACTAAAGAACTAGCCAGCGATGACACGTGGCAATGGCTACAGAGGGGTAGAGCTAAGAAGGAAACTGAAGGAATGATAACAGCGGCACAAGATCAGGCCCTAAGACCAGACATGTTCAAAGAACGATAGATGGAAATAACATCTCTCCCATATGTAGGAAGTGCAATACGGAAAATGAAACCATAAACCACATAGCAAGCGAATGTCCGGCACTTGCACAGAACCAGTACAAAAGCCCTACACTGAGCCTGTGCAAGAAACATCAGCTACCTTGCAGTAATAAGTGGTACGAGCACCAACCTGGTGGTGATAGAAAACGATCAGGCAAAGATCCTCTGGGACTATGGTATCAGAACAGATAGGGTGAAACGTGCAAATAGACCAGACGTGACGTTGATTGACAAATCAAGAAGAAAGTATCACTCATTGATGTCGCAATACCATGGGACACCAGAGTTGAAGAGAAAGAAAGGGAAAAAAAATGGATAAGTATCAAGATCTGAAATAGAAATAAGAAGGCATATGGGATATGCCAGTGGAAATTGTACCCATAATCATAGGAGCACTAGGCGCGATCCCAAGATCCCTGAAAAGGAATCTAGAAAAACTAGAGGCTGAAGTAGCTCCAGGACTCATGCAGAAAGATTGTGATCCTAGAAACGGCGCACATAGTAAAAAAAGTGATGGACTCCTAAGGAGGCAGGATGCAACCCGGAACCCCACACTATAAATACCACCCAGTCGAATTGGAAGATAATAATAATAATAATAATAATAATAATAATAATAATAATAATAATAATTGCATATGGACAGTTTAATCTAAACCAACTAAGTACACACGGCTAAAATAAAGAGAATTTAAGTAAAAAAAAAAATACCAGTCCACGAGACAAATGTATTTTATCAGTTTTCCATTTTATAAAAGAAATAAACAAACTAAAACCTGTACGCAAACCGATTCGTCTGAGAGCAACTGGAATTTTGACGATCGTCATGAAAAATATACAAATGAACTGCTAGAATATGAGACGGAAAGAATTACAAAGAACTTGAAAAGAGATTTAGACCACTTTAAAACTCGATGTAAAATTTCTTGTTAGATAGTGACACCTTATTTGTATTATATTAATTCCTTTTTTTCATCCGTTTCAATCCGACTTTACGCTCATAAAAATAAATAAATAAAAACTGGCTGAAAAAGGCAACTGAATTCTAATCATTATTTGGCCTTGATCGTTATTGAATAAATACGAATATTCTAAGTATCAATATTCCACCACAAGCATTTTCCCTGTCATGGCAATATAAACGGGCTTGTGATATATTGCAATCAAATGTCGTTTTTTTTTTTTATTCTCTACAAATCCTGGCAGAAAAAACTTCCATTCTTTCTCGCTCTGCAGAATTGGGAAAAGTATAGCAAAATTACATTTATGTAATACAAACGTTTTAGCATCAAATATCCATCATAAAAGTTTCCTCTTCCAGTTGGAAATGATTTAAATATATTTCGTCCCTTGTTCACCCCACGTAAAGTCTTTTTATATGAACATTTACTTCTTTCCTTGTTGGATATTTTATAGATTTATATTCAGCGAAAGATGTTTTTAATAATGAGAACATTTTAACAAGAAACTTCATATCATCAGCGTTTTCTATTTCAATCAAAATGTAAAGGAAGAAAAATGAACATCATACGCAGCGTACCTGATCGTCTCTCCTTCACGCTCCGTAAAATCAGGTGTAAAGATAGTTTTCTCATCTGCAGGAGCTCATTCAGAAGACTTACAAGAAGTGTTGGCACACGAAAACAATTTCGCATCATCAGGGAACAGTATAGCAGCCTTAACGCTGCTCTTTAGGACAGCATTTGCATTTGCATAGACTCCCAGAGGCTGAACAGTTTGTTGACTGTCGGAAAACACCGTATCTACAGTTTTTTTTTTTTTTTTTTTTTTTTTTGTTCCCAAGAATCTCAGC
>NC_087207.1:31166826-31171826 GCF_015104395.2 Macrobrachium nipponense | reverse complement strand
TGTATTAATTATTATGATGTTACCAGAAAGTACATTAAATTTTTATGCTTGCATGGAGTGAGGAAAAATACTGTGATTAACTGATGGACGAATATACTTAGTTTTATCATACGTGGCGAATAAAAATATCCAATTGACAATTTTTGCAAAAAAAAAAAATAAATAAATAAAATAAAGTAAAAATAAAAAATAAATAAATAAAATAAATAGATTATATAAATAAATACATCCGATTTTGTTATGCCCTATCAAACAAGATTTAGCAGATATGAAATTTCGAAGGTAATTAATTCCTAGTTAATTACCTACATTAATATATTTATGTGCATCGATAAACGGGACAATCGAATAATGTGAGGGGGTTAAGTGGTTTACGAAAAATGTTTATCGTATAGAAATTTAAACATTCGAAAAAAAACACCCGAATAATAAATATATTTTGGACGTTAAGGGTTCTCATCAGACCGAGGCAAGCGTGTAGACACGTGGAGGCTTCACCAAGAGAGAGATTTAGAAAATCAGTTGTAAAAATGTAAGTTTTTGCTCTGGGGAGAAAAATACCATAGACATCTTACGTTAGTGATTAGGGGTAACTTAAAACTACTGGAGAACTTAGATCTAGTTGCTCAGTTATCGCCTACTCTGGGTGTGAGCCTGCAAACCTCTTTGCTGTTGTTATTCTTGTTGGGGGGGGGGGGGGGGGGGGGCGGTCGTAGGAAAGGTTTATGGAAGAGCCTAAAATGATCGAAAAAAAGGTGTTTCGCATTGAGTTAAGGATACAGCAATTTTGTGATAGGATATTTATGATTTATTTATTGAAATGAAAATGTTAAAAATAAATTATGTGTATGTTAAACAGTACAGAAAAATGATTTCCAATAAAATATAGCTTGTGTATTTTAATTTTAATTTTCGTTGGTAAACAAGGCTTTATTTGACCATAGATTTTAGCACGTTTTAATTTACGCTAAAAGTTAGGAATATAATGTTTAAAACTTATATGTAAGGGGAAACTCTTGCACACGTCTGAGTAAGCTGGAGGTCGGGTCACGCCTTATTGTGGTACAGATAAGAAAAAAGCTTATAAAAGCAGCAAGTAAACTTTCTATAAGAAGTCATGTTAATAGATTATATTTCTGAAGCTCAAGGTAAATTATTTCATTCGTAAGATTTTCTTAATAAAAAACTCATATTTCTGGAACTACACCGTTCGTGCGCATGGCAAGGTCACTCACAATCATTAAGTCATCATAATCTTTGCTCATAACGCTTTGAACTATTTTTACCTTCGTCCATTTCATTTTATCGTGTATCACAGGCTGCTGTATAATTAGCTCGTTAACTCCTCAAACTCCTCAATACAGCGAGTGTAGTGGACTATTAATATTTTGTCCCTTTTGTGTCCTCTTGCTTTTATCTCCTGTTTTGTAATACATCGCCATCGTTACTTTTTTAATCGTCATTACCACATACAAAACTCATTCATGCAAGTTGAGCCCTTGTTTGTGCTCCCAAACTGTAACAGTAATGGCAAAATTCATTTTTATCTTAAAATGCCTCAGTGGCGTGGTCGGCTTTGGTGTTGGTCTGCCCCCTCGAGGCCGGGAGTTCGATTCTCGGGCGATTCCATTGAGGCGTCAGAGATGTGTATTTCTGGTGATAAAAGTTCACTCTCAACGTGGTGTTCGGAAGTCACGTAAAGCCGTTGGTCCCGTTGCTGAATAAACACTGGTTCCATGCAACGTAAAGATACCATACAAACTAACAGATTTTGTTTCAAACTGAAAGTCATATTGTTTTCGATAATGATATCGCATTGCCATAAACACATACATGCATACTACATACATACATACGTATATTCATACATACATACAGCAATGATCATATGTGTATGCATGTGTGTGATAAATTACCGAATAACTGAACGCTTTCCACCATAATCAGGATTCAGAAATTGGTCTGATTTTCATCCTGCGATTTATAATATCTTGTCTGCATCGATGCTCCATAATTGAAGCGGAATCGATATTCCATATTTCCTCCGAGCATATTTTGTACCAATTCAGACGGTCAAGAGAATATTACCGGTATGCATGACCGCAGCTTGTGTTTTATTTTTCTTTTAATGTGTTCCTTGTACTTGTTGCTTTACTCACAATTGATTTCACTGCCGATCTCAGGGTCCGGTTCGATTCCCCGGCCTGCCAACGAGGAATCGGAGGAATTTTATTTCTGGTGATAGAAATGCATTTCTCTATGCAGCTGGGATCCACAATAAGCTGTAGGTCCCGTTGCTAAATAACCAATTGGTTCCTAGCCACGTAAAAATATCTAATCCTTCGGGCCAGCCCTAGGAGAGCTGTTAATCAAGTCAGTGGTCTGGTTAAACTAAGATATACTTAACATT
The DNA here is from genome assembly GCF_015104395.2 of Macrobrachium nipponense. NCBI lineage: Eukaryota > Metazoa > Arthropoda > Malacostraca > Decapoda > Palaemonidae > Macrobrachium > Macrobrachium nipponense. The sequence continues at coordinate 31,169,416 of NC_087207.1, read as the reverse complement.
TTTTAACAGTTGATTTCAGTGTGTTAGCGTTGAGTGGAATTGAACTTATGCAATGAAATATACATTATCATTTTTTATTAACAATAAGTAATCTAGTATACAGCATTTATTACAATAATTCATTACCGTAATGTTAGCGAAAATTGGTTTTGGTGCGCTGTGCAGTAAATCTCGTTTGTTAAATTTATGATTGCATAAAATTCTCAAAATGACAACAGTATTATAAAAATATGGACAATATATTAAATAAAATGGATGTCTGGCGTAAAAAATGTGGGTTAGCTGTGACCACACACACAATATATGTGGAACCACATTTGCAATGGGAACAGTATGGAAACAAATAATTATTATGAAAAGAAATATTAAGAATATCAGCTAAAAATTGCCATAAGTTAGTGGATAAATATCATTTATGTATACCGTTAAATTTCTTTCATACAGGTCTGTAAGACTATTCGACAATATCGTGGTCAATTTACATTATAGGAATCTTCAACTGAGGCGGACTGTTGATGTCGTCATTAAATTATTCGCCTACCAAAATAAGTGATGCTAATTTAAGGTATTAGATCAGTTGTAGATTAAAGAGATAACATTTACAATTGACTCAAAGTTATTCTGAAAGTCGTTTAATTCAAGTTTCTTCATAGAATTTACACTAATCAAAATTTATAAAGAAGTGCATATTTTTCGTGTGTTATATCCGCACTGAAGTAGGCAATCACCGTAAAGGAATCAGATCTATATATGAAATATCCTGGGCTTTCCTATCTCCACTAAAAAGTCCCTTCTCCCCCAAAAATTGCCCATCCTTCGTTCATACAAACAAAGATGCAAGTATATTATTATTATTATTATTATTATTATTATTATTATATTATTATTATTATTATTATTATTTCAGTAGATGAAACCTATTTACACGGAACAAGCACACGAAAGGGGCCATTGACTTGAAATTCAGTTCCAAAATATTTTTGTTTCAACCTCCCCGGCAGACCCCACACTGCAGCAATAACTGATCATGAGACAGAACCTTGGTGAGAAGCGAACCCACAACATCTGAGTGGCATGTCTGGCCATTAACTACTATACCAGCTGACCAGTTACAGTTAACCATATAACAAATTCCTTTTTTTTATATATAATCTATTCAAAACCAATAAACGGAATTCATTCATAGCTGGGAAGGAGATCACTATAATTAAAAAGCTAGACGTGTAATGTGTTTATAGAGTTCACACTTTCCAACATATATTTTACATCTGCTTTCACGATTAAAAAAAAACCAATTGTAAGTTAATCTGGTTCCTAATAACCGACAGAAATATGTACTAACTTTTTTTTATTTGAAATAATTCCTGTAAAGCTTTTGTACAAGGCAGTTGGAATGGAAAATGAAAACATCGCGAGTTTCAAATTAGTTATTATGCGTTTGAAATGGAGTAATACATTTTTACCCGTTGTACCCATTGCACAATAAGTCCGACTGAAAAGTTAGTTAGTAATAATAATAATAATAATAATAATAATAATAATAATAATAATAATAATAATAATAATAATAATAATAAAACTCAATGCCGGAAATATGATAAAAGCCATAAACACATGGGCAGTGCCAGTAATCAGATACAGCGCCAGGAATAGTGGAATGGGACGAAGGCAGAACTCCGCAGCATAGATCAGAAACCAGGAAATATTATGGACAATACACAAAGCCACTACACCCAAGAGCAAAATACGGACAGACTATACATAACAAGAAAGGAAGGAGGGAGAGGACTACTAAGTATAGAGGACTGCGTCAACATCGAAAAACAGAGCACTGGGGCAATATATCTGAAAACCAGTGAAGACGAGTGGCTAAAGAGTGCATGGGAAGAAGGACTAATAAAAGCAGACGAAGACCCAGAAATATACAGAGACAGGAGAAAGACAGAAAGAACAGAGGACTGGCACAACAAACCAATGCACGGACAATACATGAGACAGACTAAAGAACTAGCCAGCACAATGACAATTGGCAATGGCTACAGAGGGGAGAGCTAAAGAAGGAAACTGAAGGAATGATAACAGCGGCACAAGATCAGGCCCTAAGAACCAGATTATGTTCAAAGTACGATGACGGAAATAACATCTCTCCCATGTAGGAAGTGCATACGAAAATGAAACCATAAACCACATAGCAGTGAATGCCCGGCACTTGCACAGAACCAGTACAAAAAGAGGCATGATTCAGTGGCAAAAGCCCTCCACTGGAGGGCCTGTGCCAAGAAACATCAGCTACCTTGCAGTAATAAGTGGTACGAGCACCAACCTGAAGGAGTGATAGAAACGATCAGGCAAAGATCCTCTGGGACTATGGTATCAGAACGGATAGGGTGATACGTGCAAACAGACCAGACGTGACGTTGATTGACAAATTCAAGAAGAAAGTATCACTCATTGATGTCGCAATACCATGGGACACCAGAGTTGAAGAGAAAGAGAGGGAAAAATTGGATAAGTATCAAGATCTGAAAATAGAAAATAAGAAGGATATGGGATATGCCAGTGGAAATCTACCCATAATCATAGGAGCACT
>NC_087207.1:31139326-31149326 GCF_015104395.2 Macrobrachium nipponense | reverse complement strand
TCTGTCTGTGCAGCAGAAACTCACGCATAGGTAAGGCAATTAAAATTCTCCACTGGCCGGCAAAATGTCATGGAATCTTCTGTCGCCTCTACTTTGGTATTTGTCTATTAGTACTTCTGGTGAGGCTTTTTCAGGTATATATATATATATATAAGTATATATAGATATATATATCATATATATATATATATATATATTATATATTATTATATATATATATATATATGAATGGTGAAAATGTTCTGCTACAACGGAATTCCACCTGCTAATGAAAGGAGCCCATAAAAACGCCAAAATATTGCAAGTAAGTCTTACTTTATTTCAACAGTCTCTGGAATATAGTACATACTACTTTCTCTATTTTGGCGTTTTATGGACTTTTTTTATATATTATGTAGATATATATATATGGTATATATATATATATATATATATGTATATATGTATATATATATATATATATATATGATTATATATTAGATATATGTAATATATAGTATATATATATATATATATATATATATATATATATATATGTATATATGTATATATATATATATAATACTATAATGATATATATATATAAATATATATATATATATATATATATATATATATATATATATATTAATATATATATATACACTCATTGAATGAAACATTAAATTCTGAAATTACGAAGAGGAATGAAGAAACAAGCAGGGAATGATGCTGCTATTCCAGTGAGCAAACCTTTGGCTGTGCTCATATATGCAAGAAATGTCAGCACTCACGTTATTAAACTCAACATATCAAATGGCCTGATTGCCATTATTACTGTTAATAACCGCAATCCTGTACCGAGGGCGGCGGTCGGCGGGTCGGAAGAACCGCCCCCCCCCAAAAAAAAAAATTTCTGGAAGTGCATATTTTCAAGTATTTCATCTTGCATATACCTATATATGCAATGACATTTATAGAAAAAAAAACTCTGGGCACTAGCCTTAACTTTGACACTGAACAAAACTCTGGGTACGGGCCTGAACCATGACATTGAAATTAGAGACCACACACTGCCATCAAATAGCACACAGAATAACATTGAAAGAAGAAGCAAGGCACTGAGAATAATATTAGCCAAAGGATTACCTCTAACGAGTGCCTCTCAGGATGTTCATCCACCCTTACCTGATGTTAAAAGTGGCAATGATTAAAAAAATATGTTCCCTTAGGGAGTGGGAGAAATGGACCACCATTATTTGATATTGACTCATTTAATTAGCAGTCAGGAAATACTTCTTTCTAGTTCAGTTAGGACACCTTGAATGGTAGAGTAAGCCAAAGTAACATCTCAAATCATTTCAGTAGTAATTATAACTGAAGACCTTCAATACAACAGCTGATCAGATCAAATCTTCATTACAGAGGCCGTCGTTTATTTCTGAGCAAGCCTTTAAGAATGATATACAGTAGTTTCAGCCATGAACTGCCTCTAACGAGTGTCCAAATTATTCTGTTAACATCAAGAAAGAGAGAGAGAGAGAGAGAGATCTTTAATGACTGGTAACACAATCCTAATCATATTTCTAATTACAATATTAAAAATATCCCTGCTGCACATGTATAATTAACGCCCACTTCCTTAGGCGTGGATGATAGTAGAGCTATTATGAATTTAATAGCTCTTTATAATGCATCCAGTAGTAATTCAAATTATATTATTATTATTATTATTATTATTATTATTATTATTATTATTATTATTATTGCAGTACCTGAAACTTGTTCACATGAAATTCAAGTTTCCTAAGAATGTTGGTTTCAAGTTCCCACCGCAGACCCCACACTGCAGCAGTAACTGATCATGATACAGAGCCGGTGATTTTTAATCGATCATGGAGAAACGCGAATCCGCGACATCCGAGTGGCATGTCACGACACAAACCACTATACCAGCGGACCACACGTCAAAAGTAAATCTTCCTTTTTCTGTGTGTGTGTGTGTTTGTGTGTGAATTTCTGAGTTTTTTCTCTACATGTTGTAAGTGTATGTGTCCATATTTATTCTGTGAACCAAGGAAAATCTCATGAATAATTGAAATGTCATTATATACTTATATTAAGTCGGAGACCGAAGACCATAATTGATATTCTGATTGCATGGCTTATGTTAACGAAGTTAATTATTAGTATTTTAAAAGCGTATTTTTTTATAATAATAAGGATAATGAAAATAATAAGCACATTATATTTTCACAAGGGACCATTATTTTGTTACTAGGTGAAGTGCAGTTTCAACAATAGGCTAATTATTAAATAAAACATTACGTAACGTTAATGTTTCGTCATTGAATCTTTTGTCTCTTGGTTATGTTTTAGTGATAAATTATTTGTCTCACACACATTATATATATATATATATATATATATATATATATATATATATATATATATATATATATATATATATATCTATATATATATAATTCTGACTCAATTAATAGGGCCTGCCAGTTGAAAGATCTGGGACCTATGCTGATGTGAGACAGAAACTCATTTCTGTTCCACAAGTGATTATATGTTGATGACCTATATATATATATATATATATAATATATATATATATATTTATATATATATATATATATATTATATATATAGGATAATCTATATATATATATTATATATATATATTCTATTTATATATCTATATATATATAGCTATATATATATATCATATATATATATAGTATATCATAATTATAATATATAGATATATATGTTATATAATTTATATTATTAATATATAGGTCATCAACATATAATCACATGTGGAACATGTGATTATATATATATAATTCTCTAATGATCATTCGTTTTATAAGTGATTAACTGCAATTTAAAAAAAAAGGGCCATAATTGTGCAATGTTTCAATCTTGAATACTTTTCCCCAAACAATTTCCCGCTTGGGAGCCGCGGCGAAAATAGGTCACGCAATTTACCTGAACTTCATTAAAATATTATTGAATTCGAGTAAATAAATACCTCCGGAAAGTCCCAAAACCTTTGTTGCTTTTTCCTCGCGGTTAATTAGATAAAATATTCAGGATTATTCCCGATTATCTCTAAGTCATTCACTTTTGGGTATTTTTTTGTGATGCAGTATTTGATCTCGTTATCAGTATTTTATATAATTGGTAGAACGATTATAATAGCGTGCTTTGTAGGCGATATGATATTTGAAACATTGAAGGATGTGTGGGTTTGATCATTCAGTGGGAGGACTGAGAGTTATGACGGTGTAATTGTGGTATGGAGTGATTTACTGTTAATGACGATTGAGAAGATGTGAAAATTACTAAATTTTTTTGTCAAAGGAGTAGTAAGTGGAGATAGGAATATCTAACTTTTACCAGACCACTGAGCTGATTAACAGCTCTCATAGGGTCGGCCCGAAGGATTAGATGTTTATATACGTGGATAGGAACCAGTTTGCTACTTAAGAACGGGACCTACCGCTTATTGTAGAATCCGAAACACATTATATCGAGAAATGAATTTCTAATCGCCAAAAATCAATTCCTCTGGTTCCGCATTGTTGATAAGCTACTGAAATTGGGTTTACGAAAAATTTCATGATTTTGAATAAAAAAATATTCTTATTCCGTTAAGAATTATGTAAGTGTTCTAAATTACAAGGCAAGCAGTGGTTTATTCGTGAATTTTTAATATTCGGCGTATTCATCGTTCTCCCGGTACGGTAAGGCCGCTGTATTTTTTTTATTAGTACTTTATATGATTTCGAATATGCAAAGTAATCTTTGCCTTACTCGTTGCAAATAATATTTTATGCGAATAACCAGGAATGTTGAACCAATCAACGTCCACTGTTTCTTTTTCGTTACTTTTCTTCTGCCTTAGTCAATCATTGTTAAGTTCGCAGTTCATCTTTTCTAATTTCCATTGGAGGTAGACATTATGGGATTGCTTCCATCGGAGGTAGACATTATGGGATTGCTTCCATCGGAGGTAGACATTATGGGATTGCTTCCATCGATGACCATTTATGGGATTGCTTCCCTCGGAGTCGCATTATAATTTGCTTCCATCGGAGGTAGACATTATGGGATTGCTTCCATCGAGCTAGACATTATGGGATTGCTTCCATCGGAGGTAGACATTATGAGATTGCTTCCATCGGAGGTAGACATTATGGGATTGCTTCCATCGGAGGTAGACATTATGGGATTGCTTCCATCGGAGGTAGACATTATGGGATTGCTTCCATTGGAGGTAGACATTATGGGATTGCTTCCATCGGAGGTAGACATTATGGGATTGCTTCCATCGGAGGTAGACATTATGAGATTGCTTCCATCGGAGGTAGACATTATGGGATTGCTTCCATCGAGGTAGACATTATGGGATTGCTTCCATCGGAGGTAGACATTATGGGATTGCTTCCATCGGAGGTAGACATTATGGGATTGCTTCCATCGAGGTAGGGCATTATGGGATTGCTTCCAATTGGAGGTAGACATTACTGGGATTGCTTCCATCGAGGTAGACATTTATGGATTGCTTCCATCGGAGGTAGACATTATGGGATAGGTTCCATTGGAGGTAGACATTATGGGATTACTTCCATCGGAGGTAGACATTATGGGATAGGTTCCATTGGAGGTAGACATTATGGGATTGCTTCCATCGGAGGTAGACATTATGGTTATTAGGTTTTCCATTGGGGAATAGGTAACAGGGTTATTGGGATTGCTTCCATCGGAGTAGTTACATTCCATGGGATTGCTTCATCGAGGTAGACAATTATGGGATGATGGTTCCATTGGAGGTAGACATTATGGGATTGCTTCCATTGGAGGTAGACATTATGGGATTGCTTCCATTGGAGGTAGACATTATGGGATTGCTTCCATCGGAGGTAGACATTATGGGATTGCTTCCATCGAGGTAGACATTATGGGATTGCTTCCATCAGAGGTAGACATTATGGGATTGCTTCCATCGGAGGTAGACATTATGGGATTGCTTCCATCGGAGGTAGACATTATGGGATTCCTTCCATTGGAGGTAGACATTATGGGATTGCTTCCATCGGAGGTAGACATTATGGGACGCTTCCATCGAGGTAGACATTATGGGATTGCTTCCATCGGAGATAGGACATTATGGGGATTGCTTTCCATTGGGAGGTAGACCATTCTGGGTATTGCTTCCATCAGGAGATAGGAGCATTATGGGATTGCTTCCATTGGAGGTCGACATTATGGATTGCTTCCGCATCAGCCAGGGTAGACATTATGAGATTGCTTTCCATCGGAAGGTAGACATTATGAGATTGCTTCCCATCGTCTGAAGGTTAGACATTATGGGATTGGGCCTTCCGATCGGGAGCATAGACATTATTGGGATTGCTTCCAGTTGGAGGTAGGTACATTATGGGATTTTGCTTTCCATCAGGGGAGCGTAAACATTATGGGGTTGCTTTTCCATTCGGAGGTAGACATTATGGGATGCTTCAAATCAGAGGTAGAGCATTATGGGTGGATTGCTTCCATTGGAGATAGACATTATAGGGATTGCTTTCCATTGGAGGGTAAACTCTTATGGGATTGTCTTCCATCGGAGGTAAGACATTTATTGGGATTGCTTTCCATCGGAGGTAAACATTATGGGGAATTGCTTCCTATCGAAGGTAGGACCATTATGGGATTGCTTCCAATTCGAAGGTAGACATTGTAGGGATTGCTTCCATCGAAGGTAGGTAACATTATAGGGATTGCTTCCATTCGAAGGTAGACATTATGGGATTGCTTCCATCGGAGATAGACATTTATGGGATTTGCTTCCTTTCCATTGGAGGTTTAGACATTATGGGATTGCTTCCATCGGTAGGTAGAACATTATGAGATTGCGTTCCTCATCAAGGAGGTTAGACATTATGGGATTGCTTCCAGTTGGAAGGTAGACATTATGGGTGGATTGGCTTCCATCGGAGATAGGACATTATGGGATTGCTTCCATTGGAGGTGAACATTTATGGGATTTGCTTCCATCGGGAGGTAGACATTATGAGGATTGCTTCCATCGGAGGGTTAGGACATTATAGGGATTGCTTCCATCGAAGGTAGACATTATGGGGATTGCGTTCCATCGGTAGGGGTAGACATTATGGGATTGCTTTCCATCGGGCTAGATATGTACCTTGGGATTGGGCTTGCTTCCATTGGAGGTTAGGACATTATGGGATTGCTTCCATCGGAGGTAAGACTTATTGAGGGATTGCTTACCATCCGGGAGGTAGACATTATTGCGGATTTGCTTCCATCGGAAGATAGACATTATGGGATTGCTTCCATTGGAAGGTAGGGCATTATGGATTGCTTTCCATCCGGCAGGTAGACATTACATGGGGTATTTGCTTCCATTGGAGTAAACATTATGGGATTGCTTCCAATTCGAAAGGGTATACATTATGGGATTGCTTCCGCATCGAAGGTAGACGTTATGGGGGGTATTGCTTTTCCATGAAGGTGAACATTAGGGTTGCTTTCCATCGGGAAAGGTAGACATTTTATGGGAATTGCTTCCATGGGGAGGAGGGAAACATTATGGATTTGCTTCCATTGGAGAAGGGGGGGGACAATTTATGGGATTTGCTTCCATCGGGTTAGGGGGGACATTATGGGAGGATTGCTTCCATCAGAGGTTTAAGACATTATGGGATTGCTTCCATGAAAGGCTAGGACCCATTCTGGATTTTGGGCTTCCATCGAGATAGGGGGGGGGGGACATATGGGGGATTTGCTTCCATTGCATTGGGTATACCCATTTAGGGGAATTGCTTTCCATCGAGGTAAGGGAAAAACATTATGAGGCTTGCTTCCATCGGGGAAGGTAGACCCCATTCATGGGGGGGATTGCTTTCCCCCATTTGAGGTAAGGGACATTATGGGGATTTGGCTTTCCATTGGGAAGTTTAGGGACCATATGGGATTGCTTCCATCGAGATAGGGGGACATTTTAGGGATTGCTTCCATTGGAGTTAGACATTATGGGGGGTTCTTGCTTCCATCGGAGGTAGACATTATGGGGGATTTTGCTTCCATCGGAGGTAAGGGGGGGGGAACATTTTTAATTGGGGATTTTGCTTCCCATCGGGGAAGGTAGGGGGGGGGGACATTTGGATTGCTTCCATCGGAAGGTATACATTATGGATATGCTTCCTTGGGAAGTAGACAGTATGATTGCTTCCATGGGGCTAGACATTATGGGATTGCTTGCATTGGAGGTAGAACATTATGGGGATTGGCTTCCATCGGAAGGTTAGACATTAAATTAGGGATTGCTTCCATCGAGGTAGACATTATGGATTGCCTTCCATCGGAAGGTAGAACATTATGGGATTGCTTCCATCGGAAAGGGTAGACATTATTGGGATTTGCGTTTCCATTCGGAAAGGTAGACATTATGGGATTGCTTCCATTGGAGTAGACATTATGGGATTGCTTTCCATCAGATAGACCAATATGGGTGGATTTGCTTCCATTGGAGGTAGAAACATTATGAGATTGCTTCCATCGGAGATAGACTTATGGGAATTGCTTCCATTGGAGGTAGACTTATTGGGGATTGGCTTCCATTCGGAGGTAGACATTATGAGATTGTTGCTTCATCGAGGTATACATTATGTGCTTCCATTGATTGTATACATTAGGGGATTGCCTTCATCGGAGGATAGACATTATGGGATTGCCTTCCATTGGGGTAAACATTATGGGGTTTTGCTGCCAATTGGGGGTAGACTTATTATGGGATTGCTTCCATTGGGAGGTAACGGTTATGGGGTTACTTTCCATGGAGGTAGACATTATGGTATTTGTGCTTATTCACATCGGGAGGTTAGACGATTATGGGATTGCTTCATTCGGAGGTGAAAAGTACATTATTGGGGATTGCTTCCATTGGGGGTAGACATTACGGGATTGCTTCCATTGGAGGTAGACATTATGGGATGGTTCCATGGAGGTAGACATTATGGGATTGCTTTCATCGGAGGTAGACATTATGGGATTGCTTCCATCGGAGGTAGACATTATGGGATTGCTTCCATCGGAGGTAGACATTATGGGACGCCTCCATCGAGGTAGACATTATGGCATTGCTTCCATCGGAGGTAGACATTATGGGATTGCTTCCATTGTAGGTAGACATTATGGGATTGCTTCCATCGGAGATAGACATTATGGGATTGCTTCCATCGGAGGTAGACATTATGAGATTGCTTCCATCGGAGGTAGACATTATGGGATTGCCAGTTTTTGGCAACATTTAAGAAGGAATTCTTATAGATAACATTTTTTTAAAATTCAAACTATGAAGTTTTTATAAATATAAGAGGAAGAAACTTCAACTTCAGATAGACAAATTGCAACTGTTATAGGAATAGAATAAATAAAGAGCGGCAGCATACATGCTGTGGGTTAGATTAGTGGACCACAAACGAATCCATGTCGTAACTGGTTCACTGGTGAGGTTCTTAGTGGCGTGACATGTCGCTCAGGTGACGCAAGTTCGCGCCTCTCCCAAGGCGAAGAAAAAAATCACTGGCTCTGTATCATGATCAGTTACTGCCGCAGTGTGGGGTCTTTAGCGGTGGGACGTTAAAACCAATGTTTTTTAGAGGCTTGAACTTCAAGTCAGTGGCGCCTTTGATGTGCTTGTTCCATGTGAATAGGGCTCAACTACCGAAATGATAATAACAGGTATGCGATAAAAGATAGTTTTAACAGCTCTTCTCAATCTCGCTTCGTCTTTGATAAATATAACAAGAGTGTTCGGGGAACACAAACCTCATCCGAAGCTGAGCATTGCAACCCACCAAAGGTTCCTCGTCTTCATGAGTTACATTTCCATCTCTCCCAAAATCTGATCAATTGGGGTTGATGAAGAGGAAGTTATTACATTTTATACGAAATTTTACGGTAATAGTATGCACTTTTTCGGTTCTTAAGCCTGAACGTTTGAGATAATCTTGCCGACATGAATTAATTAAAAAAGTGAAAGTGCAATTTTTAGTTTTCTGTAAAAGAAAACTATTGAGGTGGTTATTTGTCTGTCCGTCTGCACTTTTTCTGCCCTCCCCCTTCAGTTCTTAAAAGCTACCAAGGCTAGGGGGTTGCAAGTTGCTGTGTTGATCATCCACCCCCCGAATTATCAAAGCTACCAAATCGCAGCTCTCCAGCCTCAGTAGCTTTTATTTTATTTGAGGTTAAGATTAACCATGGTGCCTGTGTCTGGTACCGCTAGAGGTGCCAGCTGCCAATGCATCTTCACTTGACAGCATCTCGAGAGCAACTGAGCGTTGCTCGGTCGTGCCTGAGAGTTTCATACTGCAGCACATCGAGAGTCGCATACAACAATATAAACTGTACAGAAAACTCGATTGCGCCGAAGAAACTTCGGCGAGTTTCTATACTTATTATTGACACATGTTGCAACGGTCTTCCAGACTAAAAGATGAGACATTTTTTGTTGGAAATGTATTGAAAACAGAAAACTATGAACAAATTGAGTTGTTAATGAGCTGCTGTGTAGCCGATTTAACCTTATTCTTTAAAAAAATCAGAGGCTACAGAGCTTAAACTTACATTTTCCTGTTCAGAAAAGAGAAAAAGAATTTGACGGAAAAAAGTTATTCTAGTTTATTGCAGAAACAAACGAGAATAATGACAAGAGAATTTGAGGCCGTGATTCTAAGCAAAGCATGACCTGGCTATAAAATGAATTCATATTCTGTTTAAAATGAGAGATATTCGTTGACTGCGAAAAGAAATCGCCAGGCATAGTTCGAAAAGTCGCTGGAGGCTCTTCGGTGATTGCAGCATCAACATCATCAGTATTGTTCATTTTACAGTATCAGCCATAAAAAGAATTCTAATCCAGGGAAGTTATTGATTTTAGTTAGATCATATTAACAGTATTTTTCAAGAATGATATTAA
>NC_087207.1:31124326-31134326 GCF_015104395.2 Macrobrachium nipponense | reverse complement strand
ATATATATATTAATAATATAATGAATATATAATAATATAATAGATAATAAATATACATAGATATATATATATATATATATATATATATATATATAAAATATATAATAATATATAATAATATACATATATATATATATCTATATATATATATATATATATATATATATAAATATAAATATATATAAATCTACATACATATATATATATATATATATATATATATATTATATATATATATATATATATATATATATATAGCTTAAAAAATCACAGTAAATGCACGTGACTACATTAAATAAGCGAATACCACAGGAAAATGATAGACAGGAAATCCAAGCGCTTTCGACTTTACCAAAACACTGTCAAGGAATGAAAAGAAATACAGTTGGAAAAGAAGTTATCACGTAAACAAAAAGATCAATAATAGCAGATGGTTAATTGTTAAAAGGGTAAAAATCAAAGAGATAGTCCACGATTACCGGATATCACATGTTCACAAATATAAACATAGATTTAACCCTAACAGAAACTACAACGTATCCATATAGTACAAAATAGAATGGTATATTATGTATTGTGAATAAGTTTTTTTGTTTTTTTTATCAAAGTTCTGAATAGCTGTCACCCCATATTATCCTGTAATTGTCTTGTCCTTGTGTCTGAGCAGATTCACTTAATCTTTTTGTTTTTTGAATTGTACCCATGTTTATGCTTGTTTGGAAAGGTTACTTTTTCTCCAGGTGTGCCAGTTTCTAGGTACTAATCTCTTTATAAACCCTATCTGTCAGTTATAGGAGCTTTCCTGTACTGTCAATTGCTCATGTAAGTCAGTTTATCTGCTGGAGTAAGGACGTTGAACGTCGAAAGATTTTTGGAGAAACTCCGTTGTTTATTTTTCCTTCGTGGCTTATACCTTTATATATATATATATATATATATATATATATATATATTATATATATATATATATATACTATATATATATATATATTTGCATGTGTGTGTAACTGGGTCACGTGATGATTATATAAATAAAGAGAAAATTCACGAAGGAAAGAGAAACGATGGAATTCTGCAAGGCCTTTCGACTTCTTGTCCTTTACTTAACAGACTGAAGAAATATAAAAATAAGTTTACAAAGAAAGCTCGTATAAGTGACAGTTAGGGATTACCAAAGAAAAAAATATGTACCTGAAATCCAGTAGAATTGAAGGATTAGTAGACATATCAAAACAGATTTAAGCGGTTTTACAAAAGATTAGACGCAACCGCTAAGAAGCAAGGACAAGACAATTAAAAGATTATACAAAAAAGGCGACAGACCAAGAAATGTTTTAAAAGTACAGCTCAATTATTATCCAATTGGGAAACTATAAAATTTTTTTGCAAAGTGAACATTTTCACAAAAATATTAAACATAGAAAATACATATAAGGTAACTAATTTGTAATTAAGGCAGGGAATTTGTATTTTAGATTATTCCTGAACGTTTTACTAATACAGTGGTTCAAATAGTAGATCCCAGGGCTAAGGTTAAAATTACAATTGAAAGTGAGCTGTATAGTAGCGGATTCTAAAAGATTTCGTGAAGATAAATCTTTTGATTTGGTAATCACTGAACTTTAGTCCAATTTATCCTGTGAGAGTTTTCGTTTTAATGAATGAATATAACATTGGATATTTGCCCAGTTTTGACAGCATATTTATGCTGTTTAACTCTTACTTCTAAATCCTTGGGCCGATATAAAATGAGGGGCATTCCTTAACATTGAATTTTATGCTTTAAGTTGTTGGGACTGTTTTTTTATTAACATTCCTTTTAGAGTATTATTATAGGAAAAAACGAGGTTGACATTAAAAGATTTTAACAATGATTTTTCGTTTTCTAATCCACTAAAGTAAGGTAAGTTAAGATTGTATTTAAGGGTTTATTCCCAATGTTATTTACACCATACAACTTTTTGTCGGATTTATTACCACAAATATTAAGTACATATGAAGGATAACATAGATCTGTCCCTATTTGTTCTTATGTACTCGATATCCTGATCCAAATACTGGGGACTGACAATGCTCAATGCTTGTAAAAACATTGAAGAAAAAAATTATATTTTGAGATTAATAAGAAAGTAAGCTTAAGGATGGTACCTCGTTATTTGGATTAGAGAGCAAATAATTTACATCAATACCACCAGGCAAAACAACTACAATATCCTCAACATATCTATACTATTTTGAAAGAGTATAAATGATATTAGGAATGGGGATAAAGAGTTGCCCATTCCCATAGCCATACCAAATATCTGTTGGTAAAATTCACCATTGAATATAAACTTAAAATGTATATATATGTATGACGGCATATTCACTGAGCGTTCTAGAAGTTAATCGGTTATTGTCGGTAATTTATTTACATATAAATAAAATTAATCTGAATGTATCCATTTATATATATATATATATATATATATATATATATATATATATATATATATAGGCTATATATATATATATATATATATATATATATATATATATATATAATGTGTGTATATATTTTCTTTCTCATCTTGAGTATATTCTTTGCGCATCTTGAGTATATTGATTGCGCATCTTGAAAAGTATACAGGTGACAAACTGTAAATTTACCTGTTTCAGAATGTTATTTACAAAAATGCAGGGTACCGATTTATCGTACATTTATTATAACAACAATACAAGTTTAAAATGCCTTTGAAATTACTCACAGATTTGGCAGGAGGGTTACATTGCTACATACGAGTGTATGATCACTGTACACATACTTTCTTGAGCAGGGATACTCCAAAGCCCTTTGTGGTTATCATTCCTATCAGAAGTCTTTTCGCTTACTCGAGGAGTAACCCTACTGACTACTTTGTCGTTGTTTTAGTTGTTCTTTTTGTTGTTGTTCTTGTTGGGGTTGTGTAGGAAAGCCCATGGAAGAGCATAAAAAGGTTTGAAAAGGGTGTTTCTCGTTGAGGTAAAGATACAGGAATTTTAGGATAGGATGTTTATGATTCATTTATTAGAATGGAAAATGAAAAAATAATATTGTGTATTGTGCGTGTTAAACAGTACAGAAAAATTATTTATTTTTAAATATATATC
Organism: Macrobrachium nipponense; assembly: GCF_015104395.2. NCBI lineage: Eukaryota > Metazoa > Arthropoda > Malacostraca > Decapoda > Palaemonidae > Macrobrachium > Macrobrachium nipponense. The sequence goes on along the minus strand of NC_087207.1, from coordinate 31,131,197 downwards.
GTATTCATTTTAATTTTCGTTGGTGAAACAACGCTCTATTTAAGCGCAGATTTTACCACGCGCCCCAAGTAAGCCTTTTTTCTCATGAGGATGCGATGAGACTGTTAGCTTATCCAATTTAGTTACGACCAACCGAATTCGACTGCCCACTAGATGAGTAATGTATTGCTGAAACCTGAGTTGCTTTAGCTTATCTGTATGCAGGTGTATTTAACTAAATGTAATATTGGGAAAATGTAATTTTCAGCTTTATAGAAGCTGATACAATTAAGTTTATTTTATTCAAACCTAATGCATAAAAAAAAATTATGACAGTAGGCCTTTTACATCGCCATAATGAAGGTTATGGAAAAATTATTAAATGGGATTAAAATAGCTGTTGTTCATTAGATATATTTCAGTTTATTGATTCTATTAATTTAACCACTTTGCACTACTCAAGGTTTACTTTCAAGTCATTGGTAGACGTATATTTAGGCTTAGTAAAAAAAAAAAGCCATAACGCATTCTTGAGAAAAAAGGTTTTATTTAGAAGATAGAAAATAAATAATGATACAAGTAATAATAATACTTATATTTACTTTATATAATAAAAAAAAGACAAATGATGAGAAATTTGTGTCATAAAAACGTGAATGCAATGGCCATAACCATCATTATGGCGATGTAAACGTCCTAAATTCTATTACCCTTATAATTTGCTTTTGTATTATGTTAAAATGAAATAAACTGAATTGCATTAGGTTCCGTAAAGCTGAAAATTACATTTTCTCCATATTATATAATTCGTTGAATAAACCTGCTGACAGCCAAGCGCTAAAGCAAATCAGGTTTCAGCCATGAAAAATGTGGCCTGTAGTGAGAGAGACAATTCCAGGGACATAACAAAATGAAACTATTCTCCGAGTAAAAAAAGTAAAATTATAGTAAAAATAAATAATAAATTGGTTTCCGATTTTGTTTACTGTAAACATATTTATTTTGGTTAAACATTTCATCCTGATGTCGTACTGAGTAAATACTGAATTGGATAATGTGTTTTGAATTTACAGGTGGAAACTTTTATATGAATAATAATTTATAAAAGCACTTTTATATTTTTTTCCCCAGGTATTGTGCGCTTTCTCTCGTAGAAGTTTGTTTTGCAAACCTATAGCTTCTTGGGTAAGTTTTATATAAATTTTTCATTCTGTTCTTTCAGTTTAATAATAATAATATAATAATAATAATAATAATAATAATAATAACTAATAATAATAATAATAATTATTATTATTATTATTTTTATTATTATTATTATTATTATTATTATTATTATTATTAATTATTATTATTATTAATAATTAATAATAATAATAATAATAATAATAATAATAATAATAATATTATTATTATTAATTATTATTATTATTTTTTTTTTTTGCTCTGTCACAGTTCCTCTAATTCGACTGGGTGGTATATAGTGTGGGGTTCCGGGTTGCCATCCTGCCTCCTTGGGAGTCCATCACTTTTCTTACTATGTGCGCCGTTTCTAGGCTCACACTCTTCTACATGAGTCCTGGAGCTACTTCAGCTTCTAGCTTTTCCAGATTCCTTTTCAGGGATCTTGGGATCGTGCCTAGTGTTCCTATGATTATGGGTACAATTTCCACTGGCATATCCCATATCCTTCCTATTTCTATTTTCAGGTCTTGATACTTATCCATTTTTTCCCTCTCTTTCTCTTCAACTCTCGTGTCCCATGGTATTGCGACATCAATGAGTGATACTTTCTTCTTGATTTTGTCAATCAACGTCTGGTCTATTTTCACGTATCACCCTATCTGTTCTGATACCATAATCCCAGAGGATCTTTGCCTAATCGTTTTCTATCACTCCTTCAGGTTGGTGTTCGTACCACTTATTACTGCAAGGTAGCTGGTGTTTCTTGCACAGGTTCCAGTGGAGGGCTTTTGCTACTGAATCATGACTCTTTTTGTACTGGTTCTGTGCAAGTGCCGTACATTCGGCTTGCTATGTGGTTTATATGGTTTCATTTTTCGTCATTGCACTTCCTACATATGGGATAGATGTTATTTCCATCTATCGTTCTTTGGCACATATCTGGTTCTTAGGGCCTGATCTTGTGCCGCTGTTATCATTACTTCAGTTTCCTTCTTGAGCTCTCCTCTCAGTAGACATTGCCACGTGTCATCGCTGGCTAGTTCTTTAGTCTTTCTCATGTATTGTCCGTGCATTGGTTTGTTATGCCATTCCTCTGTTCTGCTTGTCTTTCTCCTGTCTGTATATTTCTGGGTCTTCGTCTACTTTTATCAGTCCTTCTTCCCATGCACTCTTGAGCCACTTGTCTTCACTGGTCTTCATATATTCCCCCAGTGCTCTGTTCTCGATGTTGACGCAGTCCTCTATGCTTAGTAGTCCCCTCCCTCCTTCCTTTCGTGTTATGTATAGTCTGTCCGTATTTGCTCTTGGGTGTAGTGCTTTGTGTATTGTCATATGTTTCCTGGTTTTCTGATCTATGCTGCGGAGTTCTGCCTTCGTCCATTCCACTATTCCTGCGCTGTATCTGATTACTGGCACTGCCCATGTGTTTATGCTTTTATCATATTTCCGGCGTTGAGTTTTGACTTGAGTATCGCCTTGAGTCTCTGCATATATTCTTTCCTGATCGTGTCCTTCATCTCTTGATGTTTTATATCCCCTCCTTCCATTATTCCCAGGTATTTGTATCCCGTCTCATCTGTGTTTGATGTTGTTCCCATCTGGTAGCTTTATCCCTTCAGTCCTTGTTACTTTGCCCTTTTGTATGTTGACTAAGGCACATTTTTATATTCCAAACTCCATCCTGATGTCCCCAGATACAATCCTTACAGTCTGGATTAGGATATCTATTTCCTTGATGCTCTTACCATACAGCTTGATGTCGTCCATGAACATCAGATGGTTAATTCTGTTGCCTCTTTTCTTGAGTTGGTACCCAGCATCCATCATCTGCAGTACTTTTGTTATGGGAATCATGGCTACTACGAAGAGTAGTGGGGACAGTGAGTCGCCCTGGAAGATCCTTCTCCTGATATTAACCTCTGCTAGTCTTATTCCAGAGCTTGTAAGTATTGTATTCCAGTTGCACATTGTATTCTTGAGGAAGCTGATGGTGTTTTCCTCTGCCCCATATATTTTCAGGCATTCTATTAGCCATGTGTGTGGTACAGTAAGTTCCAGAAATGAAGCGGCAAATTTCAGAGGATTTCGTTCGAAATTCACTAACTGGCAACTACAACTCGTAGCTGAAAAACTTATTTTTTTTCTACAGTGAAAGCTGTATCGAGCAAAATAAAGCTAACATATAGTGCACAAATATCAAATCTATGATATTTATAACAATCATAAGAAAAAAATACGGTAATAGTAATAATTCTAAAGTATAGTAATTACTTCAAACTATAGAAACGAAACAATTTGAAATTCTCGTTAAAAACAGGATTGCCAACATTACCAATGTATATTTCAAGCAATGTGGAAACAAATATTTAATATCATAGTGCATTATCAATTATTTTAGCGAAGATGCATAAAACCATGCAAGTATCACTAGAATGTAAAGGGAAAATCTCCGCGACATTAAACATAATCAACCATGAATGCACTTAGATTCAATAGAGAAGTTGGGTGTGGTTGGTAGTTTTGATTCTAGCTTCTAGGACCGAGCATAAAACACCATCTTCGAGAAAGGCTCTAACTGCTGTTGCTACCCTCAGGTGACTAGGTCTAGTTCAGGACCGACACCAGGACCTGTCCTTGCACCTGGGAAACAGACTCGCTATTTAATAAATAAGAAAGACGGTCGCAGGCAACCAGAACACCCGTAAAATCACCACCTGGTTAAGTAGGGAGACGACAGACCCCAACCACCCCTCCTCCCCCTCTACCTCTACCTACAATACTAACTCTACCTTTTTCACTTCAACCTTTCACCTCAAATCTTCGAATCATATCCCAACCGTGGGCGTATCATAAGGGAGTGATATCACCCAAATTCATATTTCCACGGACAGCCAGTAATCAGTTCGATCCAGTCAAGCATTCTTGTATAACCGAAATTTATGATTTTTTGGGGGGATATTACTTATATATATATATATAATATATATATATATTATATATATATACAATATATATATATATATATATATATATATATATATATTATATATATATATATATAGATATATATTATATATATATATATATATATATCTATATATATGTAATACTATATATATATATATATATCATATATATATATGTATATATATATAATATATATATATATATATATATATATATATATATATATATAGAAAAACCCGAGCATTACCAATAGACCTAGTGATCGATTCTTAAAACAGACCTCTGGTTATTCCTGACTAGATAAAAAGATCCAGAGAGAGAGAGAGAGAGAGAGAGAGAGAGAGAGAGAGAGAGAGAGCATAACAGAGATACTTGAATTAAAATAATGCTCGCCAAGCATATTCACACTCCGGATCGTATGGGCAAGAATATTCTCACTTATGCACTGAAAAAAAAGGTGGAACCTACGAAAATACTTGTTTGGTGCGACTATGAACGCAATTCCACATGCAACAATTTGCACAATTGAGAAATTCGATGAAATTATTAACAAAAGCTGGAAAATATATTTCCTTGATTCTTGAAATAGGCCTAACCATGTAACGAATGCTAAACGCGCATTTAACTTAGAGTTTTTTTGTTTTTTTTGTATACCAACTTGCGTCTTATTTATATTTCATTTAATCAGATGCTAAACTTCTCTCTGCTTTATCAAAAGAAATCATCATAACTTTCGATATAACGCTATATATAAAAGTAGAAAGTTAATTTACAAATATTAGGCCAGTGCTTATGCACACGGTTCCTGCTGCCACTGTATGGTGAACACTTCACACTTTGAGAGCCGCAGATGTTTCTAAGGGGAAATTCTTTTTTTTTTTTTTTTTTTTTTAAATAAACAATTTGAACCAACATTGATCATTCACCCTGGGAAATACTTTCTGTGCTTATACAGTTAATCACTGATACCCATTATCAGATAAATAGGAATAAAATATACTAACTGGCAACCCCACCAGTTTCTAAAGACGTACGATCAATTCTGAGATTTGTCGCTTTACTTCTGGAACTTATGTACCATGTCGAAGGCTTTCTTATAGTCTATCCATGCCATGCTTAGGTTGGTTTTCCTTCTCTTACTGTTCTTCATTACCATTTTGTCTATCAGGAGCTGGTCTTTTGTGGCCCTACACTTCCTTCTTCAGCCTTTCTGTTGGTGGGGATGGTGTTTATCCTCCCTAGGGTAGTTGTATAGCCTTTCGCTGACGATACCTGTTAGTAACTTCCACATTATTGGTAGGCAGGTGTTAGGCATGTAGTTACTGACTATATTTCCCTTACTCTTGTCTTTCTGGACTAAGGATGTTCTTCCTGTGGTCATCCATTTGGGCGCATGGTGATTTGTGATACAATGCTGGAGTAGTTCTGCTATTTTTGGGTGTAGGGCCTTGAAGTTTTTGAGCCAGTATCCATGGACTTCATCGGGACCTGGGGCTTTCCAGTTGGGCATTTTCTTTAATTGGTGTCTGACTGTGTTTGGCGTGATGTCAGTGAGTCATTATTATTATTATTATTATTATTATTATTATTATTGATTATTATTATTATTATTATTATTATCATTAATATTTTATGCTGGAAGTAAACCCTCTTTTAAACATGTTTTCTTAAAAGCACTTGCTGCCTCAGCTGCGTTATTTTTATAAAGGTTTTTCTCTATTTTTCTAATTATTGTTTTCTCATTGCTGCTTAAACTGGTGAGCAACGCACCGAAGGTTGACATGCCTCAAATAGGTAGTTTCAAAGTCGATATTAATCGACTTTGACTATTACCTATTTGAGACATGCCAACCTTCGGTGCGTTGCTCACCAGTTTAAGCAGCAATGAGAAAATGATAATTAGAAAAATAGGGCAGAACCTTCATAAAATTAACGCATCTGAGGCAGCAAGTGCTTTTAATAAACACAATTATTATTATTATTATTATTATTTTTATTATTATTATTATTAAAAAATGATAATACCGTGAAGAAGAGAGCTTGACTAAAAATAATAACGACATAAAACGAACTCCACTATCTTCTAACATCATGGCCTGACAGATTTTAGGATTTTGCTATTTTCTGTCCCCCTCCCCCCTCCCATCTCTCTCTTTTTCTTTTATTTCTTTAATAAGTCTTTCCTTTTTTTTTTGTTTTTCTAGCCGGTGTTTCACATAATGGTTCCTCTGGGTGATGTATACAATCACGAACGTTTTCATATTGTCATACAATAGTATTACTATCTTATGCAAAGAGACAGGTACCCAGGTACATTAATAATTAAGCTACAAATTCTAATATTCATAATAATTCATCGTTAGAGTAACTCAAGCACACGCAAGAAAGTATACTCTTATAATCACATTGAACACTTCAGGTTTTTACTTTTTTTTTTTTTTTTGTAGAAGATAACTGTTGACGTGGCTTTTTGTCTGTCCTTCCTTACATTTTCTGTCCGCCTTCAGATCTTAAAACCTACTGAGGCCAGAGGGCTGATGATTGGTGCGTTGGTCATCCACCCTCCAATCATCAAACATACCAAATTGCACCCCTCTAGCCTCAGTAGTTTTTATTTTATTTAAGGTTAAAGAAAGACATGAACGTGCGTCTGGCATCGCTATAGGTGTCAACAACACATGCCACCACCGGGCTGTGGCTGAAAATTTCATGGGCAGCTGCTGAGAGTTTCATATGCCGT
>NC_087207.1:31099326-31116826 GCF_015104395.2 Macrobrachium nipponense | reverse complement strand
GAGGCTACAGGGCTGCAAATTGGTATGTTGATCATCCACCTTCAATCATAAAAGTAACAAATTGCAGCCCTCTAGCCTCAGGAGATTTTGCTTGATCTAAAGTTAAATATATCCATGATGTGCCCGTTATAGGTGCCAACAACACAGACCACCACAGGGCCGTGGCTGACAGTTTCATACAGCGTTATACGCTGTATAGAAAACTTGATTGCACCTAAGAAAATTCGACGCATTTTTTTCTTGTTTAATCTTACAACGTCTTCATCAGGCCTTGGCAGTGCCTCAGTGGTATGATCGGTATGGTGTTGGCGTGCCACCTCGATGGCCGCGAGTTCGATTCTCGGGCATTCCATTGAGGGGTGAGAGATGTGTATTTCTGGTGATAGAAGTTCACTCTCGACGTGGTTCGGAAGTCACGTAAAGCCGTTGGTCCCGTTGTTGAATAACCGCTGGTTCCGTGCAACGTTAAAACACCATACAAACAAACAAACAAACCAGGCCTTGGCAAAACAAGAACATTTAGCGAGTCTCCCTTTGGCCTTTTTTAAAACTAACTTATCATATAAAAGTGGCTGACACTGATGTGCATGATTATGTTTTGCGTTGCCAGAAAAAAGAGAGAGAATTAAGAATCAGTAGTGGAAGACTACATGTTAAACAACTGAGAGTCTGAAATAAAGAATGAGAGAGGAAGTGTTATCTCTTATCATTTTTAACCCGAGGCCTGTTATCTTGTCGGCTATAGATAGATATTCAGATAACAAACAAAATTACATCAAACCGCTTTATCTTTCCTCGATAATTGTGTGTCTTGCGATATTAGAAAACCAACAATTAACTTTTTTCATAATCATATGAAAAGTTAATTTAGAATATCTTTTCTAATTTCTTGGATGACAAGAAAATACCTAAATATTCTCTCTCTCTCTCTCTCTCTCTCTCTCTCTCTCTCTCTCTCATCGTAGTATCAGTGCTACAGATCATTCGTTTACACTACTGAAGACCACAGTCAAAATCCTCAGATAATGAAGATTTCAGTACTAAGAAACTATTATTAAATGTAGAAGAAAAGTCTACAGTTTATAGTTGTAAAAGAAATAATCACAATTATTTGGTTTCTATTCTTTTGAGGATAAATAAACGTGTTTTAAGAAAAAGTTCATAAAAGCGGTCGAGCGATACTATATAATAACGAGCTTGACGGCACATGCTACGCTGTGCTGGAACCAGGCACTGCCCGTCATGTCTCCTCTACCCTCCCGATCCCCTACCTACCCCGCCCCCACCCGGGACGGACAAACAGGTTTTGGTCAGGAGAAGGGTGTCTATGTGCCATGTGTCCCCTACCCTCCCGTCCCCTACCCACCTTGTCCCACTCGGGATGGACAAACAGTTTTGCAGGAGGAGGGTCGATGTGTATTGTGTCCCCCTACCCAAACTTGTCCCACCTCGGGATGGCAAAAACGTTTGCGAGAGGGAAGGGTCGATGTTCATTGACTTCCCCAACCCTGGTAATCCCCTATCTACCCAACCCCCAGCCTGGCCGGGCAAACTGGTTTGCAGGAAGAGGGTGGATTATGGAATGCATAAAGTGGGCCTCCCCAGAACCCTCATCGATCCCCTATTTACACCGCCCCCACCCTGGGCGGGCAAACTGGTTTGCAGAGGGTGGTTGGCTGTGTCATGTCTCCCTTAGTGTCAGTCGGGGAGAATAAACGAGATCCACTCGGATTTCATTATTATAGATAAATGGAAATGAAAATGGTCAAATGTAATGAAGTGCAATGCGAAGAAAACACTATAGGATGGAAGTTGGGAAGTTTTTTTTTCATTGTTTCGAGTAACATTATGATTGTATTTTATGAAAAGTATCACAAAATGTTTTTAACAGGATTACGTATGTTCATCATTCCGTATAATGTTGGAGTGAATATTTTTCGGAATCTTTCAATGTTAATAGTCTATCAGTAATATTCCTCAAATCCAGATGGGGAACTACTACTTTTATAAAAAGTCGTCCAATAAAAGCTTTGGAGTTCCTAAAAAGCAAAGTCTAAAAATATGAAAATCGTTAGGATCAAGATAAAAAAAAAAAATGATTATATTCGCGATTTTAAACGATTCGTTGAAATGACGCTTTGGAATTCATAAAACCCGGAATAAAAATATTAAAATCAATTTCCGCGAGTAAAAAATAAACTTTTTAATAGTTTGATAAACGACGTTTTGGAATTATAAAAAACAAAAACAAAATAAAACCCTATGAAAATCAATTAAATCCGGCTCAAAAGAGTCGGAAAAGAATTAAATAATAAATCCCGCGAAACCATAAACGTCCACCATTCAAGGAAAACCAATATGAACCAAAAATTCGTGCGTAGCTTTGGAAGCCTTTTGAACCCCTTTTGCCTTCCAATCTACCTATGGAATGTTTTGGAACAGAAATTCTGTCATCAATCAGCGCCCCCAAAAATACGGCTAAGCTGAAATATGTCGATTATATTTTTGCGTTTTGGAACGCAGGTATATAGCGGTTATGTCGGTATTTGTTTCCTTTTTCTGTCGGCTTGTCCCAAATCGCGATTATTAGAGAAAATGTCATTTTAAAGTGAATAAATAGCTAATAATTTTTTATAGGGACATTGTACCAGTTATAACAGGATAAAGACGCTATGTGTTCACCAACAAAGAGGAAATCCATCAAATCTTTTATAATGATGTTGAAAACCCACATGTTTAATATATCGATAATGCCGATAACTTGCTGTTTTAGTATCTACACCGAAGTTCGATTCTCGGCTTGGCCAGCGCGGAATCACAGGAATTTATCTCTGGTGATAGAAATTCATTTCTCGATATAATGTGGTTCGAATCCCACAATAAGCTATAGGTCCCGTCGCTAGGTGAACAATTGGTTCCTAGCCAAGTAAAAATATCTAATGTTTCGGGCCAGCCCTAGGAGAGCTGTTAACCAGCTCAGTGGTCTGGTTAAACTGAGATATTCTTAAATATTTTAGTAATATTTACGTAAGAAATTGGATCCACGATATAAAAAAAACTGGATTATTTTGGCTTTTACAAATAAACCGATTCCATTGATCTACAATTAATAAACTGATTATCAAATAGTGTTGAAAAAATACAAATACTAGAATTTTTATTAAAGATGTTAGTCTTTGTCAATCCGTTCTATAAATATCTCGAACTATTTTCTCTATATCACAAACTAGTTTCTCTACACAAGCAGGTTTTTATCCCGTAGGGGGCCAGCATCGTCAGTGCACCTCATTCGGTGCAATGTAGGCATTACTTAAGGTTCTTTGCAGCGTCCCTTCGGCCCCTAGCTGCAACTACTTTCATTCCTTTTCCTGTACCTCCGTTCATATTCTCCTCCCATCTTACTGTCCACCTTCTCCTAACAATTGTTTCATAGTGCAACTACTTTGAGGTTTTCATCCTGTTACACCTTTCTAACCTCTTACTGTCAATTTCCATTTCAGCGTTGAATGGCCTTAGTTGCCCCAGTGCTTAGCCTTTGGCCTAAACTCTATAGATATCTCGAACTCGTTTCTCTATATCACAATCTAATTTCTCTACACAAGTCGGTTTTTAGAATTCACCATCACAAATGACGTCAGTGACATCATTCTCCCCAGAAAGAAGTGACTGTGAATATCTTGCAAGAGCGCCTCAGTGGCGTGATCGGTACGGTCTTGACCTGCCACCTCGGTGGCCGCGAGTTCGATTCTCGGGCATTCCATTGAGGGGTTAGAGATGTGTATTTTTGGTGATAGAATATCACTCTCGACGTGGTTCGGAAGTCACGTAAAGCCGTTGGTCCCTTTGCTGAATAACCACTGGTTCCATGCAACGTAAAAACACCATACAAACAAACAAACAAACAAACAACAATATCTTGCACGAGACGCCTTTATCCCCACCGACAAAATGGTGATCTATCTAACCACAGGAAACTGGATGATCTCCGTCACGTAAATGCGAACCTGGAACCCGGGCGTCTAATCATAAATGCATTAGCTGTGCATGTTAACTCTATTTCTATAACTTGCCACCAACAAGAGGAAATCGGGACGTTTAGTTAGGATATGTTGCGTTGCAGGTGTATGCTTTTGTGTACTTGTGTGTATGTGCGTGTTTGTTTTTACCTCTATGGTCTATTTCGCTCATATAGTGGTATTTGGATATAGCAAGAACAGACTTGAGTACACACGTGTGTGTAGGTGAGTTATATATACTATATATATGTATATATATATATATATATATATATATATATATATATATATATATATATATACGACATATACATATATATATATATATATATATATATATATATATATATATGATATATATATATATATATATATATTCATCCACACACTTGTATATAATGTACATTTTTGTATATATATATATATATATATATATATATATATATATATATATATATATATATATATATATAATAATGGAAATTAAACATTCCATCCCTCCAAATTATAGATTCTTTTAATTTCGTCCTGTATACTGAAAAATGTGGAAGTTTCTCCGTAAAGAAGTACTGTTGTTAACCAAAGATTAATTTCCTTCAACCGCCAATATTGCCACCGGTAGTATAACGTCTTTCTTTGCTTATTACATACCAGAGTTAACCTTCGCATTTGTACTTTCCTTAACATTTAGGATTTGAAAGGGATCTGCGCCTATGAGACATATTTCAATGTCCATTCTTTAATATCTTCTGCCGACTACTGATCATGACACACTCTCGACGTGGTTCGGAAGTCACGTAAAGCCGTTGATCCCTTTGGTGAATAACCACTGGTTCCATGCAACGTAAAAACACCCTACAAACAAACAAACTGATCATGACAGGACTATTAAGGAGGAAACCAAAAGTCAACATAGAACATGACACGCAGATTTGAAAATATGCAAATAAATCAAATTATATATGCTAATACCTTTACTGATGAAATGACGAATAAATGAATAAATGTGAATGAATCATTTTCGATTGGAGGAGTATTAAAAACCCATGAATTAGAGAGAAGTCAGTCGACCCAATGATCAATTAGCGCGATGGAATAGACTTTCCGTCACGCACCTTAGGGAAGGGGGGGGGGGGGGGGGGGGGGGGGTTGGGGGGGGGGGGGGGGGGTGGGGGGGGGGGGGGGGGGGGGGGGGGGAGACCTCGCATGACTTCGTTGTTCAATCACGCACGGATCTCCGATTTTGTGGGTCATTATTAATGGCCCTGGAAACAGTACGACCACTTGGTCACACTCTCGCCTATATAATAGAAATATTAATATTGTGTTTTATAATCCCCGAGGATGAGGGCTGACATAAGTCTTTTTTCCTCATTAAAAGGACCTCCACAGGAACAGCCCTTCAAAACAAACAGGGTGGTCCTCATGGGATCAAGGACCGCTTCTACTCTATTTATGTTTGGTAGACTAAAACTTATCTAGTTGTGATTCTTTAGAGTTTATTGATGAAGGGGGATGTAGGAATATAATGAATATCAGTAATGAGAATGTTTATTCTGTTTAAGGACAAAACGTTTTGTATTAGAAAACACCTGGAAACTTCATATCCATCTCGTTCTGTATAATAGGAGAACAAGTTTGTTATTCTTTCTATGAAAATATTGTTCAGCTTATAGATACTTCTCTGTTTATCTGTTTGTCTTAATTAAGATTCATGATTCCAGATAAGTGACAAGTGGATAAAACTTCCATATTTACCATTTAATGCAGAATACAAAGTTAATAGTCCAATTTCACTCGAGAGTGAATCAGAAATTACAGACAATGAGGTCATTAAAAAGTAAAATATATATTAAATCTTCCGCAAGGGCCTCATTATACAGATGATAAAACCACAAAGCAATAAGTGTTACATTTTAATACATTTTTATACGTTCTCATTTATTTGATAAGGAATTATTATTATTTTTTTTAGTGAGTGGGGTCTCTTCTTTCCGTATTTCCTAATGAACAACACATTCTTTGGAAAATTCAAGTCAATGGCTCCTGTGGGCTTGCTCCCTATGAATAGGTTTCATCTTCTGAATAATAATAACAATAATAATAATAATACATCACAAGCCGTTTACCCGTCAGTTATCCTATAGGAAAAGTATTTAAAACAGAAACGGTGTAAAATAATCAAGCATAACGGTTACAGTTAAGTATTTCAGTCAGTTATCGATACTAAGATTTGAAACTGACTGCCACCTATGTCACAATACTACACACACACACACACACACACACACACACACACACACACACACACACACACACACACACAATATATATATATATATATATATATATATATATATATATATATATATATATATATGTGTGTGTGTGTGTGTGTGTGTGTATACATATACATATACATATATATATAAACGTAAGTTTCTTTGCAGTGGCAAAATATGAAACGGTTACAGGAAAGTATTTCAGTCCCGTGATTTGAAACTGCCATCTCTGTCACACTGACATATATATATATATATAATATATATATATATATATATATATATATATATATATATAGTATATATATATATATATATACTATATCATACATACATACATACATACATATAAAACGACAGTTTCTTTGCAGTTACAAAGTATGAAACCCTCGCATGCAGAGCCCTTCCGAGCGACAGGCTATCCCCTAAAAATATATAACTGCGGACACATGCTTATCAGCGAGTACGTGTCTGCTTGTCTGGCAGAAGGCACGCATATCGATATGCTTAGACACGTTTCAGGGGATACTTCTGAATATTTCAAGCATCTTGGCAAAGGAAGAAGAGCCCAGGCGAATGACGAGTCGATAGCCTGACTTTCCGTTTCTTGTCTTGTATATTTAAAGACGTGTTCACTGGGTGATATTATTTAGGAGTCAGTTGGTGGGGTGGCTCTAAACTTCAAGATCAGTATTCTGAACTGACATTTTGTTTCTTGCGTGATATCATTCCTGGCATATTGCTGTGAGGCAAAGGCCTTGATATTGAAGTATACCAATTAATTTATGACCCGGTTCTCAAGAAAAGTCCAACATTAAATAGATTCATTTCATAAAAATGATAGTTGCCAGATTATCGTCAAAAGTGTGAAATGAGTCAAAGATGGGCCTAAGTTTCTTTTGAGATTTAGGTATGAGCCGCGGCCCATAAAGCTTTCAGCCGGGGCCCTGTGGCCAGACACGTTCATGGTTAATTATCACCTTGAATGAGATAAAAACTATTGAGGGTAGAGCGCTGCAGTTTGATGATTAAAGGGTGGATGACCAACATACCAATTTGCTGTCCTCTAGTCTCAGTAGTTTATAAGATGTGAGAGCGGACAGAAAAAGTGCGGACGGACAGATAAAGACGGCAGAATAGTTTTCTTTTAAAGAAAAAAATTTATATATTGCTAAAAAGTCATTTATGCCCACTTCATCATGAATTAGACTGCAGGTAATCAAGACTTTTAAATGAAATTAGTACCATTTCAATAAAGGCTCTGAAGCAATGTGCACCACGGAGACCCCGCTATTTCCTTGTTAACTTGTTAGATTAGGGTAACAAAAGCAAGTTTATAGCAGTGGCCTAACGCACGGACTCCTCGGTTTGTTAACAAGGAAAAATGTCAGGGGATCATGTCATCAGTCACTAGAGCGCTAACAGCATTAAGTGAATTTAAGGGTCCACTTGTGGGAAAGTATCGTGGTGTTAAGTCCCCAGTGGAATTGTTTTGGATGTTGTTGTTGGTGGTCTTTATGCTTGTGACCTGTGTCCGTGTTTGTGCGGTTTCTGTAGGATAATCTTATATCACACACACACACACACACACTATACTTATACACTAATATATATTATAATTATATATATATACTTATATATATATCTATATATGTATATAAATTTTAATAACATATGAAATTTTTCTACATACTGATATATATATTATATATATATATATTATATATATATATATATATATATATATATATATATATTATATATATATATCTCATATATGTATATATATATATATATATATTTATATATATATATATATATATATATATATATATTATTTTATAAGCTTTCTACATAATGTTTTTATAAGGCATATATGAAGACAACAATGATGTGGAAAGTGAACCAAATATGGCATCGTATTTCCCTGTATTTCGTATATGGAGGTGGAGAAAAAGCTGGAAAATTTTTTTTAATTCATACGAAAATTCCACTTAACACTAATGTCTCATGTCATTTGCTGATGAATTGGCTCCTTGATTTTGTTGTTATGTTCACCAAATTATTAATCCCAATAATTTGTCAGTTTTCTAAAAGTATATACTGACTTAATGAAGTTCATCAAAAAAGATGTTGGGTCTTTAAACCAAAATATTACATTATGGATTTAACTTTCGCCAAATATGACCTGCGTTTTCACCAGAATATTTCGTTATTAATTTAACTCTTAATAAATGTGAATTGTCTCTTCACCAAAATATTGCGCTATTGATTTAACTTTCGCTAAATATGACTGCTTTTCACCAAATAATTTCGTTATTGATTTAACTTTTGCTAAATGTGAACTGCCTTTTCACCAAATAATTTCGTTATTGATTTAACTTTTGCTAAATATGAACTGCCTTTTCACTAAAATATTGCATTATTGATTTAACTCTTAATAAATATGACCTGCCTTTTCACCAAAAAATTGCGTTATTGATACAACCCTTGTAAATATGACCAACGTTTTTCACTAAGATATTGCGTTCTTGTTAATTATGACCTGCTCTTTCACCAAAATATTTAGTTATTATTGATTTAACTCTTTTAGATAAGACCTGCCTTTTCACCAAAATATTACGTTATTGATTTAATTATTGCTAAATATGGCCTGCCCTTTCACCGAAATATTGCATTATTAATTCAACTCTTGATAAAATAGGATCTGCCTCTTGACCAAAATATTTAATTATTGATTTAACTCTTGTAAATATGACCTGCCTTGTCACCAAAATATTGCGTTATTGATTTAACTCTTGCTAAAATAGGATCTGCCTCTTCTCAAAAATATTTAATTATTGATTTAACTCTTGTAAATATGACCTGCCTTTTCACTAAAGTATTGCGTTATTAATTCAACCTTTGCTTATTATGACATGCCTCTTCACCAAAATATTTAGTTATAGATTCAACTCTTGTAAATCATTTAGGATCTGCCTTTTCACTAAAATATTGCATTATTGATTTAAATGTTGTAAAAGGATCTGCCTTTTCACCAAAATATTGTGTTATTGATTTAACTATTTTAGATAAGACCTGCCTTTTCACCAAAAAAATTGCTTTATTGATTTAACTCTTGTAGATATGAACTGCCTTTTCACCAAAATATTGCGGTATTGATTTAACTCTTATAAATATAACCATCCCTGTAGTTCTGAAAACCTTTACAATTTTTTTTTCAAGAATATGGGAATGATACATGGAAGACAAATTGTGGACACCCCCATATCGGCTCAGTAGGACCCTATATATTTTTTTTGTTTATCTCCTGATACCTCCCAGGCATACAACAGGGTTCGCCCTAATGCCTTGTTAGCCATACTTTGAACATATGGCTTTACTTCCACCTTTCGAAAATGCTGGTGGGAAGGATAACCATTTTATTATACGAGAAAATCCCTGCCCCGGCAGGAAAAGAAATATTGTGGAGGTAGAAATATAGTAGAAGACCTCACCACAAAAGAAACGGTAAATTCGATTTATATCAGAAGGGAAGTCGACGTTGTAGGGAATTCTGTAAAATAAAAATAAGGAGGAAAAACAGATTCCGATAAAGGGTGTAAGAGTGTTATCATTAATCAGCTACTTTATTTTTTTTGTCTTTTCTAATAACTAATCTCGTCTTTTTGTATGTCCTGTTACCTCCTGTTACTTCTTTCAAGTGAACACCATATTCTTGGAAAGCGTGAATTTTAAGCCAGTGGCCCCTGGGGGCTTGTTTTTCACATGAATAGGGTTCACAATCTGAACAATGACAATAATGATAATAATTAATAATACTCATATTAGAATGATGCACATGATAGCTTTTGAGAATCTGTTTGATTTTCTTTTTCAACACATGACTGTGGATTTGTTTCTTCAATGATGATAATAATGATAATAATAATTTTCCTAAGGAAATCAGTTATATATGGCGTTCTAATAGTCACTACGTGGCAACCTGACGGAATGAACGGCTTTTCTTCCATTCTAAAATAAAGGCTGTGGCCTAAGTAGAACTAGGTACAGAGAGAGAAGAAGGAAGAGAGAGGAGAGAGAGATCGAGAGAAGATGAGGAAGAGAGAGCGGATTCACCTCTTATTCAAAAAAATAAATGTATGAAGATATGCCAGAGAGCAGAGTATGGCCGGAAACGGTAGTTTCATGATCACTAATTTAGGAGAGGGACTAAAGAAAAAAAAGAAAAAAAAAGATAAGTTAGGAGATGGACTGAAAAAAAAGATAAGTTAGGAGATGGACTGAAAAAAAAAAAAGATAGGAGAGGGACAAAAAAAAATTAAAAAAAAATAAGGATCGGTTCGTCTGAAGTAAATATGAGCAGTTTCACTAATGGATGCCTGCAGGCTGGTTTAGGACAAATATAACCGAGTGTGTGTGCGTGTGTGTGTGTGTGTGTTTGGCTCAGAAATCGAGCAAAATAATGACTGTGGGAAGTGGGCTTGGACAAAGGAGGCCAAACAACAACGAAGAGTGCCAGGGTGATCTGCTTCACAGCGATGGGAAGAGAAGTTGTGCTGTCAACATCAACAGATGAAAGAAGGAAGTCTGAAGTGAGAAGTTATGGAACGGCAAACAAAAAGTTTGTCTAGCTGAAGCCTCACCTGAATGCCTCGGAGGTATCGAGGAAGATGACGCAACTCCCGCTTGGAGAACGATCAAATATGGATACGATGAGCCAGAGGAGCCAAAGTTTGATTGCAAGAGAGTCGAGTCCGATTCTCAAAACTTTGGAGTGATATCGAAGTTGAAACTTGAACTACAAGATTTTTCTAAGAGTAATATGTGTCGGGAGTGAATAGCGCGAAAGCAATGTACAGTCAAATTCGAAGCAGGATTTTCTTTACAAAAAAAAAAAAAAAAAAAAAAAAAAAAAAAAAAAAAAACAGGAGGTGATCCAAGCCGAATTAGTTATTGGTCTCGTGGAAGCAATAACCCTGCAGACCTGGCAATAATGGGAATTAAGTGGGGATTACAGATAGGGGGAAACGCTATAGGTAAGAATCGTTGGGAAGCACTCAAGATCTATGAATAAACGCCCACCTATTACTCGCAAATTTAGTATTTCTCTTCTCTCTCTCTCTCTCTCTCTCTCTCTCTCTCTCTCTCTCTCTCTGCTTGGTGAGACGTTCCCACGCACAGTCTGATTAAGCAACAGATATCACACGTTTAACATTTGTCTGGAAATCGAAAAATATCTAGAAGTGTTCGTGAACTGTAGGTGATAAGATTAGTGTGAAAATAGTAGGATAAAGCGTCTACTAAGTTAGTTTATCAAGTGAAATACTGTAAATCAGATCAAGATGGCAGTAAGTTCCAACTGTGGTAAGAAATGGCGAAATTTAGCGTGTCTAGCAGATTCGCAATACGATGAGGTAGCAGGAAGGGAGCTGGCATTTCTCATCTATGAGATCAACAACAGCCCTAATCAAAAAGATACAAAAGCATTCATAGACATATTAGAAGGATATGATCCTTCAAACTGGAATAAATCAACAGAAAACATCTTGAAAATAATTGAATAAGTTCCAAATAAAATCCAAGTGGTCAAGAGACTCTTAAAGAAAATTTTCATCAATCAACATATTCCGACAAAGAAATGAATTAGGAGAACCAAATTGTGAAATATCCTAATGATGCAATAGGAAAAAAAGAAAAAAAGAATGCCAAAAGCATGCAAACTGTAAGGTGTGGTATAGCATAGTTAATCCACAAAACCTGATCAGAAAATGTTCTGCATGCAACATTCCAACACATCCTCAATGTGCTGAAGTAATGCAAGATATGAGTAAGGATACCAGAATATTTTGCTCAACATGTCTATCATGGATAGACAATGTTATTAAATAAGACTTAATGTACACATAGTTGAGGATGAAGAAGAAGAGGAAGAGGAAGAAGAAGAAGAGGAAAACAGAAGAGAAGAAAACAAAACTGAAATGACAGAAAAAAATAAGGAAAACAAAGAACAAGATAAAAGTATGGATGCAGAGATACTCATTGATACTACATATGAGGGAATCAAGCAGCATACATACGAAGAAATAAATTATGACATGACAACAATAAATAAAATCCCGAAGAGGCTCTACCCTGATCTGCACACTGATGGGAAAGAGGAAAAAATAGATGAGAAAGACAAAGTCTGCACCCTTTTGAGAAGAGGGAATTGCAGATTCGGAGAAAGATGTTACCACAAACATCCCAAGGTATGTCACAACTATGAAATCTATGGTAAATGTGCATACTTAGACGGCTATGAGGATGATTGCAGAGATCTATATCCAAAAATATGCAAAAACCTAAAAGAAGGAAAAGGATGTAAGTTCGACAAAAAATGTAAATATATGCACCCTATAGCCATGAATCAAAATCAATTAAATAATCAATCAAATAATAAAATCCAAAATAAGAAAGAAACAAATAAAGAGAGGAAGAAACAATATGAGATGAAGGAAAAGAGCAAGCCATCACTGCAATATGGAGTCAGCAAAGAATTTCCAAGCATCAGCTCCAAGATACAGCTCAAGAGATAAATACTGTATGTACGATGCAAGAGGATATTGCAGATACGGAGAAAATTGCAGATTCAGACACAAAATGAATAATTATGATGAAGGAAGATCAAATATTATGGATAAGTTGGATTTTTTAATGTCAGAATTTCTGGAAATGAAGAAAAGAATAACATACCAGAACGGGAAAGAGACGTGGGAAAATCCTTATTATTACCCATATTAAATGAAGGAGAAAACACGCAAACCATCATAGTGATGAATGCGCAGGGTTTAGTTACGAGCAACTCAAAAAGAAAAATAGAGTACTTAGAAGAACTAACCCAAATTGAAAAGAAAATAGATATAATGAGTATAAGTGAACCCTGGTATTCCCAAGAGACTGGGAATGACGATCAAATAAAAGGTTCCAAACTTAAAGATCAGATAAAAAAAATAGGAATCAAGGGGGAACCGCGATATATGGGAAAGACAAAAAACAAGGAAAAATATATGAGAAATGTAGTAACTCAGAATGTGAACTAATAGCGGTAGAATTTGAATCTGAAAATTAATGAACATAGCTAATATATAGACCCCCTAATATCTAAAGAGTTTGACACAATACTAGAAAAAATTGGATGATATATGTAGAAATCACAAGGACTGGGACTATTCTCCTATCCGGAGACTTTAACTTTCCTTTTGTAGACTGGAAAGAACGAATAGGAGATTGTGGTTGTATTTATACATATAAAAAAAGAGAGTAATAGCAGTGCAGAAGATAAGAGGCAATTCGAAAAGCTATTCGATATGCTACTAGAATACAACATTCAACAAATAAATCACCTGCCAACAGAAAGGAAATACTTTGTTGACCTAATATTTTTGTGAACGATGTGAATTATGTTAAAGAAATAATAGTTTATAATGCGAGTATTTCAGACTATAGTGTCATAGAATTAACAGTCCATTCCCAAGCAAGTGAAAACAGAGATAAGCAAGAGATGAAAAGTGGGAAGGATATGGAAAATACAATTTCTACAGTAAAAATATAAAATGATCAGAAATAAATGAAGAATTAAACAAAGATTGGGATAACATTTTCGTAAGTGATGATATAAAGGTAAATACGGAGATATTATATAAAATATTAGAGAAAATAGTGGATAAATATATACCGAAGAAAAGTAAACATCAGTCATGCATACCAAGAGACAGAAGGATCTTGTTCCAGAAAATCAGAAAGTGGAAAATAGGTCTTGCAAAAGAAAAAAATGCATGGAAAGTGATCAAACTAAAAAGTAAGATAGAAAATGCAGAACAAAAGATTATACAATCAAAAGAAAATGAAAAATGACTTGGAAGAAAAAACCCTTGTAAATATCAAGCAAAACCGCAAACTATTGTACTCTTATGCGGAAAAGATGAATAAAAGAAGAATATAAATAGGCCCTCTATGAATTGAAGGGAGATTAACGAATGAAAAAAAGGAAATATGCAACATATTGGCAGAACGATATAAGAGAGAATTCACCCCTAGAATTGATAATGAAGATAATGATATAGAAGTAAGGGACGAAAATAGTGAATATTTAGCAGACGTAGATATTAATGAAGCTGATATTGTGCAGGCTATTAATGTAATTAAAAATGGAGCTGCAGCAGGGCCTGATGGTGTCCCTGCTATTTTGTTAAAAGAAAGTAGTTCATTCTATCGCAAAGCCACTTGCAATATTATTAAGACAAAGTGTAGATACAGACAAGATTTATGATGAGCACAAATTAGCATATATTACCCCTATTTTCAAAAGTGGATCAAGACTAGAGGCAAGTAATTATTGCCCTGTGAGTCTAACATCACATTATGAAAGTGTATGAAAGGGTAATGAAGAAAAATATTTTGAAACATTTAATAAAAAAATAATTTGTTCAATATAGGACAACATGGTTTCATACCTAGAAAAAGTCCACAAACCAAACTGTTAGTCCACCGTGACAACATATACAAAAATATGAAATGAAACAGATGTGGTTTATCTAGACTTTGCAAAAGCTTTTGACAAGGCAGACCATAATATATTAGCGAAGAAAATTAGAAAACATAATATAGTGGATAAAGTAGGAAGATGGTTAAAAGAATTTTTACACAACAGAAAACAGATAGTTATTGCAAACGATGAGAAATCGGATGAAGCTAAGGTAATTTCCGGTGTGCCACAAGGTACGGTGTTAACTGCATTACTGTTTGTTATTATGATTGCAGACATAGACAGTAATGTTAAGGACTCGGTAGTGAGTAGTTTTGCCGATGACACAAGAATAAGTAGAGAAATTACTTGTGATGAAGATAGGAGCGCTACAAAGAGACCTTAACAAAGTATATGATTGGACAGAAGTAAATAGGATGGTATTTAACTCTGATAAATTTGAATCGATAAATTATGGAGACAGAGAAGGAAAGCTATATGCATATAGGGGACCTAATAATGAGACAATCACAAATAAGGAAGCAGTTAAAGACCTTGGTGTGATGATGAATAGGAACATGTTATGCAATGGTCAAATAGCAATTCTATTGGCAAAATGTAAAGCAAAAATGGGAATGTTGTTACGGCATTTCAAAACAAGAAAAGCTGAACACATGATTATGCTTTATACAACATATGTTCGTAGTCCACTTGAATATTGCAATATGATATGGTACCCACACTATCAAAAGGATATTGCATAAATAGAGAGTGTACAAAGGTCCTTTACAGCTATAATAGAAGAAGTTAAGGATCTTGACTACTGGGAAAGACTACAGTCCTTAAAATTATATAGTCTAAAAAGGAGAAGAGAACGCTACATGATAATTCAGGCATGGAAACAGATGGAAGGAATAGCCGAAAAGATCATGGAGCTAAAAATATCAGAAAGAGCAAGCAGAGGTAGATTAATAGTGCCCAAAACTATACCAGGAAAAATAAGGAAAGCACACACTACATTAATCCACTACGCACCAGCATCGATAATGCAGCATCTATTCAATGAGTTGCCAGCTCATCTGAGGAATATATCAGGAGTGAGCGTAGACCATCCAAGATTGGAAGATGTACTAGCAACTCTCTGGTAGACATTAGAGGTGCCTCACACTGAGGGACCTGGGGCAACCCGAACAAGATGTAAGGTCTGTAAGGTCTGTAAGGTCTCTCTAGATAGTGATACATTTCAAGAAACATTTAACGAATTGCAGAAATGTGTGAATGTTTGTTAAGTGAAGATATTAATTTATTAATTAAAAATATTAGTTTTAAAAGTTCCATAATTCTTAATTTTCTGTGTAGGTAAGCTCTTATTATTCATCTTCAGCATAGTAAACACCTTTGTATGAACACGGTCATATTTCCTTGGGTTCATACGTGCAGGCATACACAAACAAACAAACACACACATGCCTACATACATAGATACATACATTCATTTTATATATATATATATATATATATATATATATATATATATATATATATATATATATATATATATATATATATACAAACATGCATAATCATAAACACGTATATACACAATGGTAAGGAAGCGTCAGGAATGACCATATATTAATTAGAAAAATTATCTAATTCTATTCAACTACTTATCATATCTCCCTGAATAAAACTAGATTATTACAGTAAATATTAATTCATTTTATTGGCCTGCGCAATGAATGAAATATATAATCAAGGAAAGCCTGGGTTTCACCATCAAAGATTCGCAACTAGTTCGGCAAAGAGCTCGTGCTCCGACAAGGTTAGCTCAACCTACCATTCCACAATAATTCATGACAGCAAGTAATATATATATATTTATATATATATATATATATATATATATATATATATATATATATATATATATATATATACGTTTATATATTTTATGAAATTACCTGTGATTCAATTTCAGTTCCATTTACGTGATAATGTTACAGGTCAAAGTTAATCAGCATTCTCATTACACGACGTGCGTATATATATATATATATATATATATATATATATATATATCTATATATATATATATATATATATATATATATATATTATGAAATTATCTGTGATTCAATTTCTGTTCCATTTACGTGATAATGTTCCAGGCCAAAGTTATCAGCATTCTCATTTATACTGACGTGCGAGTAGAAATAATGGACGGAAAATATTAGCGGTAGAGGTAATAGGTAGAAAATGTGACTGTCAACAACAACAAAGACGAGGAGGAGGAGGAGGAGGCGGAGGAGGAGGATGGAGGAGGATATGCCAGTGGAAATTGTACCCATAATCACTAGACACGATCCCAAGATCCCTGAAAGGGAAACTGGAAAAATTAATTGCTGAAATAGCTCAGGACTCATGCAGAAGAGTTTGCTCCTAGAAACGGCACACATTGTAAGAAAAGTGATGGAGTCCTAAGGAGGCAGGATGCAACCCGGAACCCCACACTGTAAATACCACCCAGTCGAATTGGAGGACTGTGATAGAGCAAAAAAAAATAAAATAAAATAATAATAATTATATAAAATAATAATCTTCATGATTATTATCAATATCAAACCATTCTTGTATAAAGTAAGGTTAGCTAATGATATACTAACAAACTAACAAAGTATTTTCACAGGTCTACA
>NC_087207.1:31089326-31094326 GCF_015104395.2 Macrobrachium nipponense | reverse complement strand
TAAGCAGATACTATCTGGGTATTGACAGAGGAATGCAACTCGATAGTCATTTGTTTCTGTAAAGTCGTATCTGCTTTTGACGATTGGAGAGAAAAATATTTTGTAATGTAAAATCAAACGTTACAAAAGAAAAAAATATATGAATTTTACACGTTTCAGTAATACCCTTAAGATCTTTTGAAAAATAACTATCTTGTTAATGGCCATCCAAAAATATATAAAAGATATATCCATTTGATAGATATAGATTAGAATTGTGATGTGATCAAACAAACTAAAAATAAATAAATCCTAACGATAATTGCGGAAATCGGATTGCAGTTATTGAAAGTAGGGGATATTATCGGAATAATTCTGGTAGATATTTAAAGACTAGATCATTAAATTTTGCGAATCTTTTATAAAACATCTATAATGGGAGGATCAACGCCTCAGTGGCGTGATCGGTATGGTCTGGGCCTGCCACCTCGTGGCCGCGAGTTCAATTCTCGGGCAGTCCACTGAGGGTTTAAGATGTGTATCTCTAGAAATAGAAGTTCACTCACGACGTGGTTCGGAAGTCACGTAAAGCGTTTGGTCCCGTTGCTGAATAACCACTGGTTCCATGCAACGTCAAAACACCATTCGAACAAACAATAATGGGGGATCTTTCCTAGTGACCTCGCGGGTTATAAACTCGGTGTGTATCCACCTTTGCGGCGTGTTTAGTGCAAGCCCGTTGGGATGACCGTAAAAACATAAACAAAAGACTGTAGCTAAATATCTTAAAGATAAAGACCCCAAGAAATATTAATCCTAGATAACGACCCCAGATAACCCTTGGGGTCACCATCTGGGAATGGTCCCAAAGGCGGTTGGGGGGTGGAGGGATGGGGGGTTGAGAATGTGTACTGACGAAAAGGGGAAGATGCGGACGGACGAGATTACGGTAATGAGATGTATGGAAAGCAATAAATACCTAATATCATTCACTGAAACACTTGAATGCTAGTTGAAGTATGAACGTACCTACACACACACACACACACACACACACACACACAGACACACACATATATATATATATATATATATATACTATATATTATAATATATATATATATATATATATATATTATATATATATATATATAATATGGTGATAACTTATAGCATAGTCGATTTCCTTGCACTTCGTGAACACGCTCCTTTCAATAAGCCTTGTACCTGGGCAGGGAGTATAAGTGAGGGCTCCCTCAATTTCGTTGTGGGATTCGAACCCAGCTGCATGAAGTTTGAGAACGCGCTACTACATTATATTAGCATTCAATACACTGACGTGATTGCGTTTAGATTTTGAGGTGCAAATGAAAATGTGATTCCTTGTACATTTTCCTCTGTCTCAAATGTCTCCTTGGCTCTTACCGTACAGCAAACTGGATGATTACGCTCTCATATTGTAATGGACTTACAATAACAGTGCGTTAACCTGTCTCTTCCGAGGACAGAATTCACATAATCACTGAAAATCTGAGAGTCATCAACCACTCTTAGACCTTTTTGGCAATGTTAGGGTACCTATTCATGTGCTTGGGTTATTCATAAGATCAAAAGGAAATAACTAAAAACTTTTCTGTGGATATTTCAGAGAGAGAGAGAGAGAGAGAGAGAGAGAGAGAGAGAGAGAGAGAGAGAGAGAATGGAATAACAAAAACTTCTGAAATATTTGATATTCATATGATGTGACATAATGGTCCTTTATTTTTTATCTCGCTATAACCTGAAGCATTCTTCGTCAGGCTATCCGTCTTATCTGCGTGCGTATGCATATGTATATACATACACACAAATTTATACATACATACATATATATATATATATATATATATATATATCTAAATTTGTGTTTGTATATACATATGTATACGCATGCAGATAGACAGTAAGAGCCTTCATCAACAACCCCCCGCCCCCCCAAGGATTCGAACCCGTATCGTCTCTCTCTCTCTCTCTCTCTCTCTCTCTCTCTCTCTCTCTCTCTTTTCCCTTGCGACAAAGTGTGCCTGTGTAACGAATTAAGTGGCTGCAGGTTGGTGAACTGCAGTGGGTACTCTAGTAGATTCACATCAACCGTGCTTGTGATGTCTAGGCCCGTCCCTTACGACACTCCTAATTGGCTGTTGATAAGCCAATCACAGGGCTTGAAGCACTCAGTCTCTCTCGAGGGTTCACTAAGGCAGGATGTATATTCCACCTCTCCTGAGGGATACGTCTTTAAAAAAAGGTGGAACATACATCCTGCCTGTGTGGACTCTTGAAAGAGACTGAGAGTTTCTAGTCCTGTGATTGGCTTATCAACAGCCAATCAAGAGCGTCGTAAGGGACGGGCCTAGACATCACATGCGCTGTTGATGTGAATCTGCTATAGCCAGGAATTTTCAGGGCTAGGGGTTAGCAACATCATCCCAAAATACGAAGCGCAAAACGAAGAGATGAACGCCTTCTGGAGCCACCCCTCTGAAATATACGTATGATCACATTTATTAAATTTGAGTTTGTTGTCGTATCACCGGCTTATCGCTTACTCGGGGAATAAACCTACAAACTACTTTGTTGTTGTGTTTTTATTTTTTGTCGGGCGGATAGGAAATCCTTCTGAGAAAACCTAAAAAGGTCTGAAAAAGGTGTTTCGCGTTCAGTTAAAGATACAGGAATTTTAGGATAGGATATTTATGATTTATTTATTAGAATGAAAATATAGAAAATAAATAACTTTGGTGTTAAACAGTACAGAACCATTATTTCTAATAAAATATAACTCATTTATCGTAATTTTTGTTAGTTAAACAACGCACTATTTATTTGACCGTATATTTTAACACGCGCCCCGAGTATGTTGGAGGTCGGAACACGCCTTGTTATAAGTAGCAGTGTAATGACATATTACGCAAAATTGGCATTACACTGAACTTTTTCGAAATCAATTTACGTTGAAGTGAGACAATTAACATCAAGACCGGATATTATACATCGCATTGAAAAGATTTCAAGAAATGCAGTATATCATTTCAGAATTGCGTACATTTCTGTGATGTTGATAGAAACCGTGGTGTATAATACCGAGGCAAATTTAGTAATAATTATAATAATATGCTGGAAGTTAACCGTCTTTTAAACATGTTTTATTGAAAGTAATTGCTGCCTCAGCTGCGTTAATTTTATAAAAGATTCTTCTCTCTTTTTCTAATTATTGTTTTTATCATTGTTGCTTAAACTGGTGAGCAACGCACCGAAGGTTGGCATGTCTCATATAGGTGAATGTCTAAGTCGATTTTAGTTTTATTAAACAATACTTAGAAAAACAGAGAAGAACCTGTTATAAAATTAACGCAGCTGAGGCAGCAATTACTTTCAATAAAGTAATAATACAATTGAATAATAATAATGATAATAATAGTAACATTCTTCATTTCAGCTCAAGCCCATATACATGGCTTAGTCAAAGTAGAGACAAATACAGCACATATAAGAACTGTGAATTAAAAGTTCATCCACGCCACCTCGATAACGCTTCACGAATAATTCTCTTTCGTACAGAAACAGTGGCCTAGAAAGCTATTTCATAAGCCCATTTAATCATCCTCTATCATTTTCCAATGGACGCGCACGTGATGCTTGCAAAACCAACGAATGATAGGCGACCACAGACCCACTTTTGTAAGGAAACTCGAGCATCATCCCTCGGCATTTTATTACTAAATGATCCCGGCAAAGATGAGGTAGAGAAATGATAATAGAATACCGGGCCATTCTCTCATCAAACATGCAAATACTATTCAAAGGATGGGAATTTGAATCCCTCATAACAATAGTTGATTGCCTGTATGGGGTATTTCTAATTGGAATCACAATGGCAAGATATAATTCCTAATTTCTGCGAAATGACTGCATTCATTAGCAGCTGTATTGAGAATTGTTATTTGATGAATCAATATTTTAACGTAAATTACATGAATTATCCTGAGCAATTGAGTTGTAATAGGAAATTATTAAATTAAAAACGTATATACAGGTGCCATGTGTGTGTGTGTGTGTGTGAGAGAGAGAGAGAGAGAGAGAGAGAGAGAGAGAGAGAGAGAGAGAGAGAGCTGTAAAGAATTTTTAGCAGAATTCTGTATGCTTATTTCTATGGGTGAGTATTGTTGGGGATTGTGTATATTTAATGTACAGGTGTTGATACATAATCGCCATGGTCTTATTTCGAGTAAAACAAAATTAGGATCGAAATACGAGGAGAAATTTTCTAAATATTTCTTTAAAAAAGGAAGTGAAAGCTTCTGAGGAAGACATGAAGAGAAACATATTAAAGTAGACAAGCCAGTGTGTGTGTGTGTGTGTGTCAGGTACTGACAACAGGAAATGGAGCATTTGACCTGAGCGCAAAGTAATGGTGTTATACAGGCGTCCGAAAATAGTTCTCGTGAGGGCAGTTTGAGAGAGAGAGAGAGAGAGAGAGAGAGAGAGAGAGAGAGAGAGAGAGAGAGAGAGAGTGTGTGATCAGTTCGGAGATAGCTGACATCCAAGGACGATTTTTTGTTTTAGCTAATAATGAAAAATAAAAATAAAAAATATTATACAAATTACCTTCTCTGATATCATACCTTAAATTACAAGTTCTCGTGAGGACAGAGAGAGAGAGAGAGAGAGAGAGAGAGAGAGAGAGAGAGAGAGAGAGAGAGAGAGAGAGAGAGATTGCATTCCTTAATATTATACCTCAAATTACAAGATAGGACTGATATTGTCAATAAATCTCATATAGTTGATAATATACGTTGCGCGGTACGTCCTGCATTCCAAATACCGTCCAGTTTGATATTTCCTGAAGACTCGTGCAGTTTGAAATAACTCGCGTTCATTTGTTTGCTTTTACACAGAAATTAGCCTTCGTTTAGCATTCTTGTACGGTCTTTATCGTAAAAACATTTTGGCGAGAAATGTAAGTTAGAAAATCATACACATCT
>NC_087207.1:31061341-31088826 GCF_015104395.2 Macrobrachium nipponense | reverse complement strand
ATACACATCTGCATTTTGCAAATCTGGATTTCAAAGCGATATATACCTTCTTTGTTATGGTCTAGATATAGCATACTAATGAAAGACGAACGAACCCACTTTCGTGTCTTGATGGTCCCTGATTGATAATGAAGAAAATAACTACAAAAAGCGACAGTGGAAAAAGATATGAAACGCATGCAACCATAATACATTTTCGTAGCGAGAATGTTTTTTTTTTTTTATTTGGTAACATGAAAAAAGCGCTGTGATTATATCAGATTAACATTTTTTTTTATATTTTGCAATAGGTAAAAATTCCCCCTAGTGGTGAGAGATAATGACCCAGTGGTGTGGGATTAGAGAGTACGAGAGAGAGAGAGAGAGAGAGAGAGAGAGAGAGAGAGAGAGAAAGAAAAACTAATTTGATCCCGTACAACCCTGGCCACGGTGACATTACTAGGTAGGAGAATCCATAATTGGAATATTAAACATTAATTGAGCACGTCGGGTGTTCCTCGGTATATCAGCCTGCCTTTGATGGTGGATTACCGTCACTCAACATTTGGTGATTTTTTTACAAGGATTCTTTTCTTTAACTGCTATTAAAATATTGTTATGTCTCTTTTAGGCTTGAAAATGTTGTTATGAAGAAACAACGAAACGCGTCGCAAATGAAATGTGGTGTCTCTTAACCTACGCTCTTCTTTTCCCACTGAGATTGAGATTTCCAAAACATCTGTCTACTTTCAAGGATTCCTTTATGCTACAAAAACCTCTTAGAAAACTGGCCACCCAACGGGGCAGTTTTCCGAGATGTAGCAGAGTATTGGGACCTTTCCCTGAAAAAAGCTGGACGTCATATCGTTAAAACTAGCCATACAATCTTTCTGGAAATAATCTCATTGTTTCCTTTACCCAAAATGCTGCTAAGGAATTTATTTAGCCTAATCAAACCTAACCTCCTAACGTAACCTCTAGGCAAAAAAGAAAAAAAAAAGAAAAAGGGTCTGGTGCAATACTAGGATACAACTCAGGAATCTGCTTCCTCGAGGCCAAAGAGAGCCAGAGGAAAGTCTAAAGGGTAGGGTTTAATTCTCAAGAAGGCGATAGTCCCGCCATGAATAGAGGGAAGTTTATAAGTCAGTTAATCATAATCCGATGACGTTAATAAGAAAATAATACAAGAGCTATTTTTCAGTCTTCAATGAAGGGATTAATGGGTAAAGCTGAAAAAAATATTGTTATAGCAGTTTAATCATTGGAGATTTTTCTCTTTATGTCCGTGCTTTTCTATTCGTTCTTGCGGTGGTTCAAAACAGATTACTGTATTGATTGCTCTGTTAATACACTGCAGGTAGCGTGTAGGATGATAACACAAAGGGAGTACTGACGTAAAGGAATTGCAGATTGTTGAGCTGCCCTTTGCTCCCACAGCTCAAACGTGTGTTGTTCTGTACGCGATTCCATGCGTCCCTCCTAAAATCAGTCTCCACTCTGTCCTCAACAACGTGAATAGAACACCGAGGGATTAGTTCTCCGTGCTTACAAACTTCAATGGTACCTCGTTGGACGAGTGGTTTTCGCGCTCGGCTACCAATCCGGTGGTCCTAAGTGCGAATCTCGGCTCGGCCAACACGGATTCGGAGGAATTTGTGTCCGGTGATAGAAATTCATTTCTCGACATAATTTGGTTCGGATACCACAATAAGCTGTAGGTCCCGTTGCTAGGTGTCCAATTGGTTCCTAGCCACGTAAAAATATCTAATCCTTCGGGCCAGCCCTGGGAGAGCTGTTACTCAGCTCAGTGGTCTGGTAAAATTAGGATATACTTAACTTTTACAAACTTCAATGATGTTGCATAATTATCTAACTACCCATGTTCTTTTCTGTTTCCTTTTAGTCATGCACTGTCAAAAATACCGTTAAAAACTTTTCTAATGCTAGATTCTTTTAAGATCTTGCGGAATTTTTTCCAGTGCACAGAATCGAAAACTTACATAATATTATTCAACGTATCAAACGTAAGTACTTATATAGTGTTTGGCATCGCCCAAAGAATTTTTCGTTTAATTCGGAGAGCGTTATCTCATTTTCCATAACAGGGTTATCTCACGTAAGCAAACCTTTCAGAGACCCCATTGAAGCTTACACTGAAGGACGTATCTTGGGAGATAACGCGATAGTCCATAAAAGCCAATTTCCTCCGATATTTTGTGAGGTGTACCCTGGAAGGTACACCGATCGACTGATCGGTATTTGGAGAGCGTCTATAATTAAACGGGACCAATCGGCTTCGTGGTATTATTCAAAGATTAAGACCAATTAGGAGATTATATTTCCTACCATGATAACGCATAACTGATTATCGCTAATGATGATTACAGTTCAGTCATTGGTTATTAAAGTTTTATCTTTTTTTCGAAGTAGAGCAAAAGTATCTAGACTGCCACGCAATTTGTTTTGGGCTAATGGAGATTCTTTTATCTATTTTGTCTATTTTACTCCCAGGCCGTTCGTTTTTTCCTTTGTTACAGACTGAAAATTATTTAATTGAAGTTGATATTGCACACATACTCAGTCTTATTCTCACTATTATTGTTCGATTCTCGGGCATTCCATTAAGGGGTTGGAGATGTGTATTTCTGGTGATATAAGTTCACTCTCAACGTGGTTCTGAAGTCACGTAAAGCCGTTGGTCCCGACATTGAATAACCACTGGTTCCATGCAACGTCAAAACACCATACAAACAAACAAATTATTGTGAACGCTCAAGTATTCAAAATATTATAGTGACAAAGACTGTTTGATTGAATATTGTTAAGTAAGTTTATTTAACAATCGTCGACAAAACTGAATGCCCATTCATATCAAGACAGTGTAAATAAATAAAGAAATGAAAACGAAACAAACAAAAAAGGCGGAATAAATCTATAAACAACAGTGAGTCCCAGTGCTTGGCCTATGGCCTAAATACTATAGTCAATTCAATTCAACTGCTGAGAAAAAATTAGTCAACGTAGGTGGTCCTTTAGAGTCGACTTACAATTTTCTCCAACTTGAAACTTTTTTAGCGTCAGCATTAATATTCACGTCTTCTCTCTGTCCTCTCTCCCTCTGTTTCTTCTTTAACTATTCACGGTAAGATCGTGAAGATCCTTTGAAGGGGAAATATTACTATTAACTGATTCATTTGTATTTCTTTTATTTTTTTATTTTTTTAAATGTATCGAAATTGTATGTTTCTGAAGTCGTAAAATATTTTTTCCTTATACTAGTTATTGAATTAGCAAACAATTTAAAAGATTTTGATCCTTATTTGTGAATATATATTTTCAAGATTAACAAGAAAAAGAAGCGTTTCAGTTCAATACGTGTTTTCCATGGTAAACATTTGTCACTTTTAAATATTACAAAATAATTGTAATCGTTCTTTGAACATATCTGGTTCTTAGGGCCTGATCTTGTGCCGCTGTTATCATTCCTTCAGTTTCCTTCTTCAGCTCTCCCTTCTGTAGCCATTGCCACGTGTCATCGCTGGCTAGTTCTGTAGTCTGTCTCATGTATTGTCCGTGCATTGGTTTTTTGTGCCAGTCCTCTGTTCTGTTTGTCATTCTCCTCTGTCTGTATATTTCAGGGTCTTCGTCTATTTTTATTAGTCCTTCTTCCCATGCACTCTTTAGCCACTCGTCTTCACTGGTTTTCAGATATTGCCCTAGTGCTCTGTTCTCGATGTTGACGCAGTCCTCTATACTTAGTAGTGCTCTCCCTCCTTCCTTTCGTGTTATGTATAGTCTGTCCGTATTTGCTCTTGGGTGTAGTGCTTTGTGTATTGTCATATGTTTCCTGGTTTTCTGATCTATGCTGCGGAGTTCTGCCTTCGTCCATTCCACTATTCCTGCGCTGTATCTGATTACTGGCACTGCCCATGTGTTTATGGCTTTTATCATATTTCCGGCGTTGAGTTTTGACTTGAGTATCGCCTTGAGTCTCTGGATATATTCTTTCCTATTATTATTATTATTATTATTATTATTATTATTATTATTATTATTATTATTATTATTATTATTATTATTATAGCTTTCACGTCAAGATACTTGGAAGAACTTAGAACAAAGAAAAAAGAATGAAATGATATTAGGATTGCTTATCAAGGCAAGAAATAACGAAGGAATGAAACAGGAGAAGGGAAGGTTCTCATCAAAGCAATACGTAATTAAATATCAAATAAGTGCAGTGAAATGATCAAATATTGGTTTGGCTAACAAGCTCATACGAGCCAGATGACGTCAGGGAGCAATATCAACTCTCCGCTTTGTTAGGAAGGAACAAATCTAATGATGTGACCTGAGATCATATACAATCAAGGTAATATCAGCCAAGAAGAAAATTCCGAAAAATAATGGGCCCTGAGGGAGAGTCATAAATCCAATCTTATTATATTCACGACAGACCAATATTGTGTGATCAGACATTCTAATTTACTCCGGGTGGATTTTTCTTGCAGTCAATAAAACTACCGTCGTTGTCTCCATGGCATTTGTCCATTACACGAAGATAGATGACTATCCTCTAAATTCAAAACAGACTTTTTGATATTTTGTTTCATGTTGTTAGGGAATTGCCATAGATTGCCTTTTACTTTCTGTTTTTTTTTTTATTATTTTAAGCATCTTTATATATTTTTAAAAGAGCACGGGGGATTTTCATTTCCACACACACATAGGTTTCTGATAAGCAGTTTATGTATATATTTTTACCATGTTTTTCCATTACTTTCATTATTAGGAAAAAATTTGAATTATTTTTACTTTAAAAGATATAATAAATACGGGAACTGTTGTAGTTTGTAGGTAAGGAATCTTTTTTTTATTGAGTGCTCTCTCTCTCTCTCTCTCTCTCTCTCTCTCTCTCTCTCTCTCTCTCTCTCTCTCTCTCTCTCTCTCTCAAAACAACATTTATTTAATTTATTTTGTCTTTAAAAGATTGACTAAATACAGTAACTGTTGTAGTTTGTAGCTATGGATCTTTTTTTTAATAAATACTCTCTCTCTCTCTCTCTCTCTCTCTCTCTCTCTCTCTCTCTCTCTCTCTCTCAAAACGACATTGTGTACCTATGGAGGTGTTCAGGTCAAAAGTACCAGCACGGAAGACTTTTTTCTTTAAACACTGAAGAAATGATGAAGTTTAGATCCTGGCAAACAAAGAATGTGAATGAGCTTAATGTAAACAGTTTGTTTTTGAATCGCCAATTTACCATCATCAAACCTTGATCAAGAAACACAAATTAAATAAAGCATATATCCTTGGGTTATAAATAACGTCATTTCTTTTCAAAACAGTGAACACGTGTAACTCTGGCATCATTTGCGCTCATTAAAATGAGGAATCTAATCTCAAGGGCTGTAAAATACAAATGACCAGGGAGATGGAAGTAGGTGTGGCATTGACTTAGCTTAACCAGTGGGGGTCATAAATCCACAGAAATGACTGGAGGGTCCGAGGTGAATTATAAGGCCCTGTCTTCTAAGATGAATGTGAGTGCCCACGATAATAGGTCATTTGATTTGACTTAGTAGATCCTTGAGGGAGACCTAACGCATATACCAGAGCTTAATGTACAGGAATGAATGAGGCCGTTTCTCTTTCGAGGACCCGTTTCGTGAAATTCCTGGGAGGAATAATGAAAACAGTTAGGAATCTTATCGCGAAGTTGATCTGGTATTCCAATAGTGTTCGCGTCATACCGAGAAATGGTATTTTCGTGCTCAGTTCCTCATTTGATAAAAATTTTTCAATGTCATTTCTGTTTATTTATTTGTTTGTTTGTTTATTGTATTTATGTCTTCATGGGATTTATTTATATTAAAAGTCTTAATTTTTGGGGAAGTGATGGTCTTCCGCTCGTTCATTCATGCATGTTTTAGATTTTTCCAAGGTAACATAACATTCCCTTAGCCATAATCATATCTCTCTCTCTCTCTCTCTCTCTCTCTCTCTTAGTACCTCATTTGATAACATTGTTTCAATCTATTTACTTATTTATGTATTTATTTATTTATTGATTTATTTACCTATTTATTTATTTATTTTCATTAACACGTCTTCATTCTGGGGAAGTGATGGTCTTCCACTCGTTCATTCATGCATGTTTTAGATTTTCCAAGGTACCATAACATTCTCTTAGCAATAATCATATCTCTCTCTCTCTCTCTCTCTCTCTCTCTCTCTCTCTCTCTCTCTCTCTCTCTCTCATCCCTTCAAGGAGCTAGTTAGGTTCTTGTTACTGAGCGACGGCGATGAGATGCAAATTGTTTGAGCTGTTTGGCGGAGTTTTCAATAACCGTCATTACCTTAGTTGCAAAAAGGTCGCGCCATTCGTGGAGATCTCGATATCCAAGGAGTACTGTTCCCCTTTTAAAAGGATGAAATGAGTTTACAGCAACACAACACAATGTCTGAGCTGTTACATTTTCACCTCCGTGTCTGTGGTCCATCTGCTCATTTCGCTTTCAATCCCGGTATCACGGAAACGATATCTTACCTCGAAATGTGGTCATAACTTGATATCTTCGCCGCGGGCTGACATCTATGCTGCTGCTTTTTAAGGAGATAAATAGACATTACGGCTTTAAATCTCAGAATTCATCGAAAACACAACTTAGATTTTCCAGACCATTTTCTAAGTCGTTATTCTGCTGAAATATCAACCGCATTACATTATGGCAGCGAAGGATGGGTTCAATAATTTTGGAATTTGAGTTGTAACTATGGTCCTCACTAAATGATCTGTATGCCTCCCGTAGGGAATAGTGTCATCAGTGCACCTTACCTTACATGGTGCACTGCAGGCGTTACTTAAGGTTCTTTTCAGCCTCCCTTTGGCCCATAGTTGCAACCTGTTTCATATCTTTTACTGTACCTCCGTTCATATTCTCTTTCTTCCATGTAACTTTCCACCTTCTCTAACAAATTCTTCATAGTGCAGCTGCGAGGTTTTCCTCCTGTTACACCTTTTAAACCTTCTTAGTGTCAATTTCCTTTCAGCGCTGAATGACCTCTTAGGTCCCAGCGCTTGTTCCAATTCCAGTAGTGCATGCTGATTTAAAGAAGTGCTCATTATTATTATTATTATTATTATTATTATTATTATTATTATTATTATTATTATTATTATTATTATCATAAAAATTTCATAGTTACATGAGTAGCTAACATGATAAAAAAAAAGAAGCACTGAGGTAATTGTCAATATATATTAAAAATATATATAAAACTAGAGCGTCAGAGAATCGAGCAGGTTGTCGAAAGATCTTGTATGTACTGTCGGCCAAAAAACTCGTGGCAGAGTTTCATAATTTTTCGTTCACCTGCCTGACGCACGATTCATGCCTTATTTATCTATTTTTCTTTTCAAAGATGGAAGAAATCATGTGTAATGACGTTAAAAACAGTCACCGATATCTTTAGACCATTATGTTATGTTATTGTGTAAAACTATTTTCCATATTGCAAAATTGACGTGAACGAAACGAAGTGATAAAAAACGTCATATCACAACCATAGATATACATTATCAAATAGATAGGAGACACCTATCACTAGTAGTATCACATAGACATAGTCCTTAAATTATCATTTCAATATTAAGTTGAAGGTAGTTGAACTATTCCATTTGTTAAATTTTACAGAAAACATTGGAATCTCACAAAACGCTATCAAATTAAAAAAAAAAAAAAAAAAAAAAAAAACGATATCGTGCAGGTGTGGCAACCAGGCGACCTCACTCTATTGCTTTTGATGTTATGTGCACGGGAATCTAATGTCAATGTGTCGTTTATCGGTCTAAGAAACATCCCTCGATGAGCGAGAGAATTATTGCACTGCATTCGGTGCAAGTTCCTGTTGGAGAGATATCAAGAAAGCTTAATAAACCGGAGAGAATCATACATAGATGAATAAAATTATTTGAAGAACGGCAAAATTTAGATTATGGGCCTAGAGGTGGAACACCTCGGAGCACCACAAGAGAGCAAGACAATACAGTAGTGTAAATGTTGCTGAGCAACATTCATTTGTGAACTTTGAATTCTAATGCCTCGTCACGACATTGCTGAACCAGGAATCATAACTAGCTCTACGCTTATGACTGGTGTCTGATGAATACTTTAGATGGAGAGGAGGAGATTTTTAAATCTACACTTGAAATCATTGATAGTTGTCTAATGAATAAGTCTAATGAATAAGCAAACTTATCTTTGATGGATGAGAGATTCAGTTAGGCTTACTCTTTTTGTTTTGTTATTTATCGGTGGCCAGTGAATACCACGGATAGGGAGGGAAACAGTTTCAACGATGCATGCATTTTTCTTCAAAACCTAAAGAATACATTTTATTGGGAGATACTTTATTAACATCGGCCTAATCCTTCCATCACTCCTATACGCCACCTCCGCTCTCTTCTACATCTCAGGCAACTTGATCCGACTTCTCGCTACGAACTCCATCGTGCGGAAGCATCACTAATGATAACAGTTATTTCAAAATTCTCGGCGCCGACAACGGACGCCTTAAAATGCGTGTTTATAAAATATTTTCTGTTCAAAGAAACTTTATCTTTCATTCCACAAAATATGTGCATACACTCGTGTTACACCCTGTAGCCGTCAAAGAGCAACCCTTGATTAAAGCAGGTTTTTTTTCTTGAAAAAAAAAAAAAAAAAAAAAAAACATATGAAATAGACTTAAACGAGAACGTCACATTTCATATTTCTTATCCTTTCAGCTACTTATAATATGCTTATGGTAGTAGGTCTAGGTATACATGTGAAACTAATTTGAATTAATTTCTATTTAGAAGAAATGAATAGCTACAGATAGATCAACCTAAGAAAGGTTTAATGAAAGTAAGCGCTCGTCAGTTTTGACTCCCACAGCTTTCCAACGTGTCCAAATGAAACAGGATGATATGCAAGGAATTCGATAAAAAATAAGACGGAATTATATACGTTTGATTTTTTTATGATTGCTTTTTGACTTTGAATAGCTATGTCTGAGTTAATTATGTTAAGCAATTATGAAAAGGATAAGAAGAAAGGCGAACATGGCTAATAAAACAAGAAAAACGGGAATAATCAAATAAAGCAGATTAATATATATATATATATATATATATATATATATGATATAATATATTTAGATTAAATATTTATTAATATTACGTATCCTAGAGAGTATAATGCTGGAAATAAGACCTAGGCTAATCATGTGGGAAAATCAGAAGTCCAATTAAGGCCCACTAAATGTGTCATACAAATTATTTTATTGATCAAAGGACAAAATTAGTTTAATTAAACATCGTTTTCAAAGAATGTTAACGCCTTGATGTATTATTTATCGGCTGTAGGAGACGAAATGACAACACCCCAGTGCAGTACAATACGTTGAGTCAAGACTCGAGCGGCAGCAAAGCCAACTTCAAAATCTTCGGTCACGCTGTCACGAAGCTAGAGTTGAGAATAAAATTAGAAATCGTGGACCCATCGGTATATATTTTCCTTACTTTGCAAAATGATTATCTTTAATACGTTGAACAACTCTACTCAATTCTAATGTAATTTATTTCAAGTATAGCACCTTTGAAAGGATATTTTATTTATTGTTAAGTAAATAATCTGGCACCTGCATATGGCAATATTTCCATAACGAACAATGAATTAAGAAACTACGCCAATTCTTCGTTGGCCGTCTGTACATATGTTTTAAATATATATTCATACATCAAATATAGACTTCCTCACCAATTATTATTATTATTATTAATATTATTATTATTATTATTATTATTATTATTATTATTATTATTATTATTATTATCATCTGTGTTGCTGTTTGACAATACATAAACAGTTATCGTTAAAACTGAAAGTTCTCTAGTATGCCTGGGAGTGCGGAAGAAATAACGAAAATAGTTTTGTTGTATTTACTGTAGATATATGTAACTATCTTCCATCGGTAACTGTGATTACCTGTTTGGGTGCAATGATCGGTTGTTAGGATCTATTCCATTCTCGCCGTCGAATATCCTAGATTATATAAATGTAATCTTCTGCTGCTGTTTAGTGGGCGACGAAGAACCGCGATACAAAATATGTAAGTCATATAAGCGTATAAATGATACAACACAAAATATATGAACATCGAAGCTAAGCATACAGTAAGGAATCGTGTCCTATTACATGAGATAGAACTTACAGAATCGAAGTCCTTGAGTTAGTTCATATGGGATTCAATACTAAACATGAGAATAACTTTGTTGTATGAAATACATAGAGCTTACATAATCGAAGTCCTTGGTGAACTGCAGTGGGTACTATAGTAGATTCACATCAACCGTGCTTGTGTTGTATACTTATGCATTGCAATATTGTGTAATACGTATGAAGTTAGCACGTTTCACGGTTCTGGAATATCCCACGCTAGTTGCATAAGGCATCTTGCGCTGATGCGTTACGCAACATATCTTGCACTTACATAACTGACAGTTTTGACGGATGCTTTCTTAGGACAAAATAGCTGAAACTTTCCCGTGTCGTCTTTAACGGTGTAGATAAAAGAGACTGGAGGTGTCATAGCAATTACTCAATTGAATTGCAGCATAAGAAAAATCATTAAGGAATTAAAACTAAAGTGAAAAAGCAGCTGTTTCAGATGATGAGAAATAAATGTAGGACACAAGAACATCGCTTGAAGTAATATTGCAAGGTGGAATGAAAGATGAAAATAGCGGGGACGTCGCGACGGCAAAATGTATTTTAGATTTACTGAATGTCGAGAAAGGTTAGGCATCCTGGAGAAAGGTTAAAGAACAAAATTCTAGACTGCCTTTCGATATTTTATTGCGACGAACTGACAATTCAAGTAAAATAAAAAATAGCTTTACAAAAATATTGTCACTGTAATCAAGAATTGTCTTTCACTCTTTTGAATTAGCTACTACTCTCCTTGGCATTTTAAACTAGGTTCGGATAGTGCACGCCTTTTTTTCTGAAGAATAAGATAATTAGGAAAATAACGAAGGTAAGCTCGAGGAAGAGGGGGTGTCAGTTATTCAAGTAATACTTCAGTATTACAAGGGTCGAGGGGCGAGTCAGAGATGTGTCACCGTAGCCTAGGTATTGTTGGAAAGAAAAAATATATATATGCTATGTATCTCCGTGCTTTATGAGGTCATTGACTTCTGTACTGAACGTCTCATTGAAGAGATGATATTTGCAATATAAAGAGAAAAAGTGTAAGAAACTGCTCGCAAGACTACACAACACACACAAAATACACACACACGCACAAATCTAGCCATTAATAAAAGAATCAGACAGCGCTCCACTGGCTTACATCATCGCCCGACCCAGTATGTGCTGCCATCTATTGGGACGCAACATAACCAATTGTTTGGTTAACACTAACCTGAACTTTTTCCTCACATAAGAAAAAAAAATGTTCTTCGCTTCTCCGTGTAGCATTTGGCTTTTTATTTTTTATTTTTACTTACGTGTTTCTCTTATCAAGGAGTGGTCACCGACATAAGGTTTATCAAAATATATCGTAAAATATTTTATATTATGCCTTTTTTAAGTTTATATTGTTTGCCAACTTGTTTATTACCAGGTAAAATGACCAAAATGACCTTGCTGCTCTTGCTGAGCTGAGAGTGGGTCGGAGTTCAACTGTTTATAATATATAAATATATATATATATATATATATATATATATATATATATATATATATATGTATGATGTATAGTATATATATATATATATATATATATATATATATATATATATATATATATATATATATGTATGTATGTATGTATGTATATATATATATATATATATATATAATATATATATATATATATATATAATATATATATATATGATATATCTATATATATATATATGAGATATATATATATATATAATATATATATATATATATATATATATATATATATATATATATATATATATATATATATATATATATACATATTATGTAGATATATATATATATATAGTATATATATATATATATTATATATATTAATATATATATATATATATATATATATATATATATATATATATATCTATATATATATATATATATATTAATATATATATATAAATATATATATATATATATGATATATATATAGCGTGATATATATATATATATAATATATATATATATAACTATATATATTATATATATAGATATATATATATATATGTATATATATATATATATATATATATAGATATATATATATATATATATATATATATATATATATATACATTCTCACCTTTTCTCACCAGACGCCAGGTAGGCCTCCAGGCCTGTCAGTCGTCCTGCTTCAGGAACAGTCCTCCATTCTTGGCGATCATCATATAGCCTGCATCTCATCAACTTCCGCAAACTAGAGCCTCTCCTCTCTACTCCTCTCTCTATGTTTTGTAGCCATCTCATTTTTGGTCTTCCTACCGGTCTCCTTCCTTCCGGTGTCCATTCCAAAACCCAAAAATTATAGGATATCGCCTCCTCCTCCATTCTTTTGGTGTGTCCAAAACATCTAAGCTGTCCTCTCTCCACAAAATCTAGTATCCCCTCCACTCCCAGTTCTCTTCTAATGTCTTCATTTCGTAGCCTATCTAGTCTTGTTACACCTTTTATGAGTCTTAGGGCTTTTCATTTCAGCTGCTTGAAGTTGGCTTCTAGTTCTTGATGTTAATGTCCATGATTCATGGCCATAAGTCAATATTGGTCTTAAAATAGAGAGGTATATTATGGTTTTCACTTTGCGAGGTATATTTCTGTCTTTCATTAGTGGGTAGAGCAGATACAGGTTGTTACTGAATTTCTGTATTCGGGTAGTTGTTTCCAGTTTTGAATCGTTTTGGTCACTAAACTCTACTCCTAATATATATATACATATATATATATATTCTATATATATATATATATATATATATATATATATATATATATATATATAGATATAAATATATATATGTAGATATAAATATATATATGTAGATATATACATATATATATATATATATATATATATATATATATATATATATATATATATATATATATAAAGAGAGAGAGAGAGAGAGATATTTGGTAACTGTTAAGAATTAGTTATTTGCGGCCTTTGCAGTGTATATTGCCAGCTCAGTAGATTCACAGACGATTTTCTTATGAAATTATACTACTCTCTGCAAATGAGATTCATATATAAATATTCGTTTGTAGATAGTAGTAGAATACCATAAGAAAGTATGGATATATAATTAAAAAGTATACTTTTTAAAATTATATATCCATATTCAATGAAACATCGTCGTAAGAGGGAAGAACCAAGGAATTTAATTATGGAAAGCTTCGTTTGCAGGAAATATTGAATATTCTTTGAAAGGCACTAAATGTCAATACGGTATTGTGTCGAATAACTGATTTTTTTTTTCTTTTTTTTACAAAGGAGACAGATATACTGCCACTATTCAAAAACAACAAGTTCAGATACGGATCATCAGTGAAAACTGTAGTAAATTAAATTATTGATGTATGCAGAATGCACCAGGTAGCTGTCTCGGTAACTGTATATAAAATAAAGATAAAAAATCCTTATTTAATGGAAAACGTGAATGCCGAATTTTAGTCTTATAAGAAATGGCTAATTGAATACGCTCTGATCAGATCAAGATCTTTTTTTAAACTTTCACAAAGATTGAAAAAAAAAAATACTCAGCGAGATCTAGCAGCCGCTGTTAAATTTATATTTATACTTACGTCAGGTATAGAATGTCCTCCTTTTATTTTTCTACCCCAATCTTGAGAGCAAGTAAAAAATGCGCTGAAGTTTCTTCGGGGCAATCGA
Source organism: Macrobrachium nipponense (assembly GCF_015104395.2). Taxonomy (NCBI): domain Eukaryota; kingdom Metazoa; phylum Arthropoda; class Malacostraca; order Decapoda; family Palaemonidae; genus Macrobrachium; species Macrobrachium nipponense. The sequence goes on along the minus strand of NC_087207.1, from coordinate 31,074,890 downwards.
GTTTTCTGTTGGGTGGTGGCCTCAGTCACGCCCTATAAAGCTTTCAGCCGCGGCCCATAAAGCAAGGCCACGGTTCGGTGGTGGCCAATGTTGTTGGCACTTACAGGGCTCCCAGAAGTACGATTATGGCTAACTTTAACCTTAAATAAAATAAGAACTACTGAGGCTAGAGGCCTGCAATTTGGTATGTTTGATGAGTGGAGGGTGGATGATCAACATGTCAATTTGCAGCTCTCTAGCCTCAGCAGTTTTTTTTTAATCCGGCACAATAGTTTCGCTTTGCAGAATTTAACAAGAGAAGCAGGGAAGGGAACGAGTGGCGTCCAACACTTAGGAAGTAGGAACGAGAAAAGTTGAAGAATAACGAGACTGAGTTTACGAACGCAACAAGCAGTTCGGTTATAGTTCGGTTATTCCATATATTTACGGGACCAGGAAAGAAACAGCCAATAAACCTTCAAATGGCAACATTAATGATTTGCAATGTATTAAATGAGGGAAGAAGTGTTATAGTAGGTTTTACGGGGCTTCTTGATAAAGATGGAGCCTTTCCTTGTGCTTCAAAGAGGAATTACTTAAATAATGTCCCTATAATATAAGAATATAGAATATACGACGAACATAGAGACATAGGAATGATCGTGTCTTCAGTTCTTTGAAAGAAATGAGAAAAAGAACGAAGCCAACTAACTTTGAGATTCTTAATCTGCGAAGATGACAGAAATAATCTGAACCAGAATGACAGTTGTATTTCTGGCGGTAACTTCAAGTTGACCATACATCAACTTGCAGATGGCATGAACAATGTATATATATATATATATATATATATATATATATATATATATATATATATATATATATATGTATATATATATATATATATATATATATATATATATATATATATATATATATATATATATATATATATGTGTGTGTGTGTGTGTGTGTGTGTGTGTGTGTGCCGAGGTTTTAACCTCGGTACAGTTTCAAAAGAAAAACTGAGAAAATTAATACCAAATCCCCAAGTCTACCGTCTCTCTCTCTCTCTCTCTCTCTCTCTCTCTCTCTCTCTCTCTCTCTCTCTCTAAAACATAAGTAGGAAGGAGAGAAAACCCATGTCTATCTAACTAAAATTTATTAAATAAAACCAAAAAAAAAAAAGGGAATATCATTCAATCGAAATGAATGATAATCATAAGATCCTTAATTGAGCTATCCCCCAATAAAGGCAATATGCCTCTAAATCTGATTTAGACACAAGTCCCAAAAGCTCAAATATATAAGTCCGTGACATTGTCAAGTTTCCTGTTTACGAGAGAGAGAGAGAGAGAGAGAGAGAGAGAGAGAGAAGAAATTCCAAATTCCTCCATCAATTATACCTCGTCTACCAGACGAGATGCCAAAATTCTGAGACTCCAAGATTCCAAGACATGGTTCGAAATCACTGGTCGAGATCGATTTATCCGAAAGGGTATAAGCTAACTGACTGACAGTTCAGTGAGAGAGAGAGAGAGAGAGAGAGAGAGAGAGAGAGAGAGAGAGAGAGAGAGAGAATTTTAGAAATATGCACAGGGAATGATAACTGTGGGATTTTCCCACGTTACTCACAAACAAAATAAAAAAGAATAAAACTGCAGAGAAATATAAGAATAAAATGCAGCAAAATACAAATGACCCAATCCATGCACACACCACAAAATAAGATAAACGATCACTGTAATATATATATGTTGCGCCAAATACAATAAAGTTCAAATGGGCTCTGTAAATAATGTTTTTTTTTTTTCCGTGCTCACCTTACTGGCAATCGGCAGGAGTCCGAGACCGCGACCTCTGGGCAATGGGTGTCACTTAAGAATAATGATAATCGTTTCAGAAATCCAAATCTATTTTTCACTCGTTCAACCCATCAAACCAACTTACGTACATACTTCCCGCACAGAGCACGCCCATAATCAACTTCCGTTACGAGAACCTTCTGTGACATTTTTTCAGGATCAGCTCTGGAGAAGCTAAGTCAACAAGATGTTATCAACGTCCTCATTTCTTTGCCTCCATGCGACCCTGCTCTAAGAGCGTAATCACTGACAAATGTCTTAGTAAGCCCTGACACCTTCAATCTCCTTCCGCTCACAAAATCCCTGATGTAGGAATAATATATATATATATATATATATATATATATATATATATATATATATATATATATATAAGCGAATACCACAGGAAAGTGATAGGCAGAATTCCAAGGCTTTCGTTTTTACTAAGACAATGTCTTAGTAAAGACGAAACCGCTTGGATTTCTGCCAATCATTTTCCTGTGGTATTCGCTTATTTATGAAGTCACGTGCATCTACTGTGATTTTTTAAGCATATATATACATATACTGTATACCTGTGTGTGTTTTAACCGTGTAGACAGTAATTTATTTCTTATATATAAGCAAATTTAATCAAAGGAAACACTTCCATTCGCACATTACTGTTACACGATTACATCGACTTGAGACAAGCTATTCAGACCTCCAACGCAAAGCTACCAGATCTGGGAACCTGATTCTATCTGTTGCAAATGTAAACGAGGATTAGCAAGAGGCTTGTGAATCCCTTATGCACTCGAGCTATAAAATCTTAAATGTTGCCAAAATTTCCTACACAACTTTCGGTTCCCATTTATTAGTGATCTGTAACTTTGGGGGGGGGGGGGGGGGGGGGGGGGGGGGGGCGGGGGGGTGGGGGGGGGGGGGGGGGAGAAGAGAACGAATCTCTGATGAGAGTGTAACTCGATACCCATACTTAGCTTCGATCGCAGATCTTCAGTGACTTCGTTCCTGGAACTGGTTTTCGAGTGAAGTGGGAATTTTCCAGTTCAAATATAAATGCTGGTGGGGGTGATCATTAGTAAATGTATGTATGATTTTAATAACGGCCTTAGATAGCTTTAATAACATGAGGTACTTGTAATAATCTTAGCTTCGCCTGAATAATATATGTTTTTAATTATCAACTGGCTTCACCACACAACACCACATAAGTAAGTCATACTATTGCACACGTATGCATGCATGCATCCGTTCATACACGTACAGGCTTATGTGTATATATAGTATAATATATATATATATATATATATATATATATATATATATATATATATAGATATATATTAATATATATATTATATATATATATATATATATATATATATATATATATATATTTATATATTAAATATATATATATATATATATATATAATATAAATATACATACACACACGCATATTTACACAGACACACACACACTCTATATATATATATATATATATATATATATATATATATATATATATATATATATATATATATATATAGTACTGTAGACTAAATACATTCACGGATCACAATTGGCTATAAATGAGCCACAACTTTCTCCCGTCGATGAAATTTCAAAGCGAATAGAATTACCAGGTTTTTCACTTTATTTTTCCGTGCAAAATACGAGTTTTGCTTGGAAGGGACAACGCTTTTCCTCTTTGCATTCCAGCCATAATCTCTGAAAACCGAGGGAGAGAAATTTTATCGTTTGTTAGCGCGTTCAATCGGCTTCCCTGTCAAAGGCGATTAGGGAATAAGCTGCCGACGTCAAATGGATTAAGAGCATAGCGTTGCAATATTGCCTGGCGCGTTCCGTTCGTCCAGTTCACAGGAGCGCTTTGTGTTATGCCCTTCACTCTAGCGTCTGACCCACTGTTGCCAATTGGTATGTGTTTACCCTCCAAACTGGGGGTAAGACGTACACAAAACCATGGAAATAAGTGAATTTAGCGTATCTTTTTGTAATATATATGTATACATTCATAAATATTAGAGTAATCCTATCATTATTGCATTACATAACAGCTAGAATTCATGGATAACAGTTTGTAAAGGCATCGGCGTATGTGTCAATCTCCACTAAATTGGCAACAATGAATTCTGACCCTCTCTCCCTTGCTCAGCAGTGATGGCTTCGCTCCACTGAAATCCAATATCGAGCAGATGGCCTGTGCTTTGGGATATTAGCGTTTCCATTTTTGGCTTTCTGTAAAAGAAAACTATTGAGATGACTTTGTCTCTGTCCACAATTTTTTCCGTCCGCCCCTCAGCTCTTAAATACTTACCGACGCCAGAGGGTTGTTTATCATCCACCCTCCAGTCATCAAAAATATCAAATTGCAGTCCTTTAGCCTCAGTAGTTTCTATTGTATTTAAGGTTAAAGCTAGCCACAATCATGCGTCTGGCAACAATATATGCCGCGGCTTAGCATCATACCAAGACCACCGCAAGATTGATGTTTTCCTTGGTCTTGATTATACGCTGTACAGAAAACTCGATTGCTTCGGCGCATTTTTTGTCTTGTTTGTGATGTCTATGCTTCACCAGTTACAAATTTTGCCATTCAGGAAGAAATAGAGCATCTGGTACAATTATTAGACGATTGGAATATAACTAACATAAGCATTCAGTTAAAAAAGTTAAGTATATCTTAGTTTTACCAGACCACTGAGCTGATTAACAGCTCTCCCATGGCTGGCCCGAAGGATTAGATTTTTTGGACGTGGCTAGGAACCAATTGGTTACTTAGCAACGGGACCTACAGCTTATTGTGGGATTCGAACCACATTGTATCGAGGAATGAATTTCTAATCGCTAGAAATAAATTCCTCTGAATCCATGTTGGCCGAGCGGGGAGGGAACACGGGCTATCAAATCGGTAGGCGAGCACGTAACAACCTACTCGTCCAATGAGGAACTAAGCAATCAGTTCGATGAATAGAGTTTTATTTGAATTTGTAAGTATATTGAGTAAAAACATTGAAAGATAATTTATTGGGTGATTTTAGCAAAGTACCACGCTAGTAGCTATAAGTCAAAAGGTTTATTGGCACACTAATGTCTTCTCCACTTCATTAAATATTATTGTTAATTACCCAGCATAAACTCCAACAGTCACTGTTCAATTAGTAACTGCGCGACGACAGATTCTTCAACTATATGTTGTGGTATATTTTGTCCAAGTATAACTTTCTAAAGCTGCCAGGAATATTACATATTGATGAATTCTAGTAAACAAATGATCAGCTTCTAGCAAACTATCCGCTGTGGAATTGTAGCTAGAAGCGACTTTATTTTTTAAAAAATGCTACCTCGATTAAGACCATCGTCATATTTTAGGTATTAGTTTTCCATCTTTTTTTTTTTATTCCAGGAAAAAAACTTTACTCTCCTAAAACACTAAACCTCTTTCTTTAGGCTTACGTATTGGATTTACCTGTCACGATATGTTTACCGAAAAAAAATGGAAGCGTACGACTGTTTTTTATCGAATTTTTTACTTATTTTTTATTGCATTTCTAGCTACAATTAATACAAGCACAATCTCATATGAAATTGTGAGTTTCATCGATAGTGTGAGCTAATATCTAAGCTTCTTTATAACGGTAATAAAATCATGTCTTTTGAAGCGTACAAATTTCGTCTGTATTTGAGCTGATCCGTAATAAAAAAAAAAGTAATGCTTCTTTTTTTCTGTAAGGATTAACATTCGAACATTGCCCTGTTGCTTGTCAGTAGTAATAAAATACCAATAAAAACATTTTCTTTTTATTTGCTGAACATGTAATAACACCTGATCCAGGTTCAGGTGTGGGCAAGGTTATATGTCAAATGCACAGAAAATGTCGCGTTTTAGACTTGCGCTGTAGCAGACCTTCCTTACTTCCTTAGTTTACAAATCCGTTAATTCTTATTGTGGTCCTTACCTTTGTCGATCTATAAATAACTGTATGTTTGTGGTAATTGTTCAATTGAAGTAATAACTAGAGTGGAGAAATCAGTTAGGCTAGCTGTTATATTCTTGAAGACTTTCTGCGAACTACCCTACTATAGTAGATTCACATCAACTGTGCATATGATGTCTAGGCCCGTCCCTTACAACGCTCCTGATTGGCTGTTGATAAGCCAATCACAGGGCTGGAAACTCTCAGTCTCTCTCGAGAGTATACATGGGTAGGATGTGTGTTCCACCTCTCCAGGAGGTCATTCGTTTGAAAGACATATCCTTCAGGAGAGGAGGAAAAACACATCCTGCGTATGTGAACTTTCGAGAGAGACTGAAAGTTTCCAGTCCTGTGATTGGCTTATCAACAGCCAATTAGAAGCATCGTGAGGGACGGGCCTAGACATCAAATGCACAGTTGATGTGAATCTACTATACCACGTTCTCGGACATTCCCCACTGTTGGGAAAAAGCATACATAACCACGCGCGCACACATACACAAACACAGACATATATACATGAATTTTTATCACATAACGGGATTCATATACATACATTAAGCTACAAATGTCCTTTCACATTCAGTTCGCACTACCTCGGAATTATTTTATTTTCATATTTATGTTAACAGAAGGGAAATTTTTTTGTTGATAATAACGTCGTCCTCGTGGATTCGAACCAGCGCACAGAGGAGAAATCAGGACTTCAGTAACGTAGGCTGAGTCGGTAAAGCCGTCACTGAAGTCCTGGTTCCTCCTCGGTGCGCTGGTTCGAATCCACGAGAGGACGAAGTTATTATCAACAACAAAAATTCCCCTTTGGTTAGCATATATGGAAATATATGAATTTCGAGGTAGAGCAAATTAGATATTAAAGGACATTTGTAGTTTAATGCAAAAGCCAAAATATAATTTGGCGTTTTGTGGCTCATTTTAGTAGATGGAATTCTGTCGTAACAGAAATTTTTTACCGGTTTACTAGTTTTATATATATATATATAGATATATATATCTATATATATATATACAAAATATAATATATATATATATATATTATATAATATATATATATATATATATATAATATAATATATATATATACAAGCGTGCAGGTGCATACCTGGTAGGTTTCGGACGCAGGCGTTTGGTTTTAAAGGTTCATCAAATAAAATGCCATGACCATTTCGAGGGAAGTACAGGTTTATGCAAATCGAGTATGAACGAATGAGCTCCCGTTACCGGAATTCAAGTTTCCAAGCGCCATGACACAGACGACCCGGTATTTCATCCTATTGGCGCCCATTTTCTTCAATATGCTATTATGGCTCTTCATATTTTGGCATTTGCTAGACGATCAGTTTAAGAACATCCTTTATATTAGATTTATGTTGAGTAATATTTTTTTCGTGCTGTTTAGTAGTTTATTTTTTTATCCAGAATACTTTCCGTGAACCTATTACATTTTGTTTTTGATTCAGTTGTACTTTTCTTGATAATAGGGAGTTATTTAGTACAGTTAAATACTAAATAATTCCCCATCATTAAGAAATGTTCTTCTGAAACATTCACAATATGTAATAGGTTCAGGGAAAATAATCTAGATATTGAAAAAAAAATTTTGACAAAAAAGAGCAAAGTAAAATTACTCAACATAAAGGATGCTCTTACACTCATCGTCTAGTAAATGCCAAAATATGAAGAGCTATAATAACATTGAAGAGAATGAGCACCAATTATACAGCTAGTCTGATTAAAGACAGGCTAATCTCATCTCGTAATTCACTCTGGAAAAAATACGTGATCGTATTTGCAGGTTGGGCAGATTAAAAACGTTCAGATCAAGTTTCTACTCCCTCTCACCCTTACATTGCATACACACACACACACACACACACACACACACACACACACACACACACACACTACGCGTAAAACTGATATAAGTTAGTCTCCTCTAAAACAACCAGTTTTAAGATTCAAAGGCCCCGTCCACACGGTCGAAGCTTTGGTCGACGAACTTTGTCCGATGTGACGTCAGAAGCAGAGAAACAGCGGGAAAAGTCAGAACTTTGCCGCATTTTCTCCGCTTCTGACGTCACATCGAACAAAGTTCGTTGAGCAAAGCTTGGCCGTGTGGACGGGCCTAAAGACACTCGTTCTTGTACTGTTAAAACATTTTTAGTCCCTCTTCCTTAGTTATCATATTCTTAAACTTCTGAGAAACACACACACACACACACACACACACACACACACACACACATATATATATATATATTATATATATAATATATATATATATATATATTGTTAAGATATAGATATAGTATAGATAGTATAGATATATATATATATATTAATATAGATATAGTATATATATATATTATATATATATATATTATATATAGATAGATATAGATATATATTTATATATATATATTATATATATAGATAATTATATATATATATATATATATGTTATAGATATAGATATGAGTATATATATAGAATATAAAATATTAGATATATAATATATTATATATATATATTATATTAATGTAGATATATATATAGTATATATATATTAATATATATAGTTATATAATATATAAAATATATATATATATATATTAATATAATGTATATATATATATATAAAGTATAAATATATATATATATATTTTATATAATATTTATAATTATAATTATAATTATAATAATATATAATATATATTTATATATAATTAAGATATATATATAAATATATTAATAATATTAATATAATAATAAATTTATATATTATTATATAATTTATATATTATTATTATTATATAATATATTAAATATATATTATAATATATAAATTATATTATATATATTATTATTTTTATATATTATATATAGATATATATATATATAATATATATTATTTAATAATATCATTATATATATATATAATAATATGTAATATATATATATAGATTATATATTATATAAATTTAAATTATATAATATATAATAATATATTATATATAATATATAGATATTAATAATATATAATTATAAGAATATATATAGATTATTATATATAATATATATTATAAATTAATATTATGAATTATATATTAAATATTAATATATAATATTATATTATAATAAATATATTATATATATTATATATATGATATATTATATATATAGATATATGATTATCTATAATTATATTTATTAATATAATATATATAATCTATTATTACATATATATTATATATAAATAATATATTATTAATATATATAAATAATAATATAATATCTATATATATATATATATATATATATATATATATATATATATATATATATATATATATATATATATATGAAATATATATATGTGTGTGTGTGTGTGTGTGTGTGTGTGTGTGTGTGTGTGTGTTTTGAGTAATATTTTATTTCGCGCCTTTTAGTCAAAATGATTTTTTTTAATATCTAGATTTTTTTCCTTGAGACTATTACATTTTGCTATTGTTTCAGTACTTTTCTTAATAATAATAATAATAATAATAATAATAATAATAATAATAATAATAATAATAATAATAATAATAAGGCAATCATTTACTATATAATTGTACTAAATTCCTTATGTTTAAGAAAAGTACTTCAGAAACATAATCCATATATATATATATATATATAGTATATATATATATATATATATATATATATATATATATATATATATATATATATATATATATATATATAAAATATAATAGAATATAATATATATAGCAAGAAATCACTGTAGACTTGTGATGATCATATATTGCATTCAGCCAGGGGAAGGGTGAAAAGAAATGACTTGAACCAAACGCTTTCATACATTCTACACCTCATCAGATTCCAGGTACAAGGGGCAAGGAAACAAATACAGTCACAAGAAGACCTCGTGGCATGACAAACAATGCTAAAAAGACAAACAACGCTAACAATTGCCGAACAGTGGTAGTGCTGAATAGCCTATTTATTTTAAAATACCCTTCGTTAAAATTTCTTCGGCTTTATATAAACCTAGGCTGATATTTAACAAATTGTCTTGGTCTTTTTTTTTTTTTAACTATGGAGGATTCTACTAAATTTCGTTTAACTAAAGGAAGCACTAAAATATTTTTTTTTTCGAACTCTTCAGTTTTCGTCAGTCAATTAACTTTTTTCGGGCTTTACAAAAGCTGTTTTTTATATAGATAGATTTTGGCATTATACCAAGCACTGGGGCAGCTAAGGCCATTCAGCTCTGAAATGGAAATTGTCAGTAAAAGGTTTGAAAGGTGTTACAGGAGGAAAACCTCGCAGTTGCACTGTAAAACAATTGTTAGGAGAGGGTGGACAGTAATATGGAAGAAAGAGAATATGAACGGAGGTACAGTAAAAGGAATTAAAGCAGTTGCAGCTAGGGTCGAAGGGACGCAGTAAAGAACCTTAAGTAATGCCTACATTGCACCGAATGAGGTGCACTGACGGCACTAACCACTTACGGGGTACAAAAGGTGTTTTCAATCAAACTGTTTGGATATCACAAATTGTCAGTAATTTCTCGTATCTTGTCAAGTTCTTGATCGAAGAATTCGGGGCTACTGACCTGCAGTACCCTTAAGAACACAGTAGAAAAAAAGCAGTCTTAGTTTTATGGGTGGTTAGCCTAAGTTAATTATATTTAGTTTAACCAGACCACTGAGCTGATTAACAGCTCTCCTAGGGCTGGCCCGAAGGATTAGATATTTTTACGTGACTAGGAACAAATTGGTTACCTAGCTACGGGACCTACAGCTTATTGTGGGATGCGAATCACATTATACCGAGAAATTAATTTCTAATCACTAAAAATAGATTCCTCTGATTCCACGTTGGCAGAACGGGGAATTGAACTCGCTACTACCGAATCGGTAGAGCACGTTAACCATTCCTACAACAAGGAACTCAAAGTGAACATAAGAACATATATTTGTTGGATCCCTATAGACAGAAGATTTAAACTTTCTTTCAGATCTATGTACCAACACGCAGATCTGGGAATCGAACTCCCAACTACCGAATCGGTAGGCGAGCACGTTAACCACTCGTCCAACGAGGGACTTGAAATGAATATAAGAACATATATTTGTGGTATTCCTCTAGACTGAAAATTTTAAGTTTCTATTGGATTTATGTACCAACACATCTAAATATGGCCATTTTCCGTCTCAAGGGTGAACTATATGATGGATGCTAGACCATTTAATCTAGAGAGAAAGTTGTTTATGTTCCTTTTTACTGGCCGTGAACAAAAGTTGTCATCCACACATCATACCCATGCCACAGTTCTTGGCAATAAGTTCGGTAAATATTTTTTCCCAAAAAACTCCTTACATAGATTACTAAGTATAGGAGAGAGAAGATTTCCCATGGCCATACCGAATTTCTGCTCTTATTAATTACCATTTAAAGTAAACTTGCAGCCCATGATACACAATTTTCGAAGTTCAATTAAAGCTTTGAAAAAAAAAATGTGTCCATGCTGCCACACCAAGCTTCAATTGAACCTTTAAAATTGTGGGTGTTCCTGGTGCTCTGTAGGATGCGTCCTATGCAGCAACTTGCATCCAAGGGCGTGGGCAAGGGCGTGATTCCTGTCTCTGGCCGTTAGTCTGGATTTGCATCGTTGTCAGTAATTGTGCCCAAGGGTATTCTGTCGTTTGTGTCTCCCTTCGGATTCTCACGGACGTCCTGTTCTTTCCTGGAAGAAGGGAGGACGAAGTCCTTGTTCCTCTGTATATTTAACGCAGGCCGGTGTTGATTTATACTCACAGCTTCTGCTATTTGGAATCTGTGGAACTGGGCTTCTCTCTGCACGATCTCTGTGCTTTCAAATCATTCTTCCAGTGTCGGAATACAGTCGTGGTCGCCTATGTATTGTTGAAATATTGCCCCCTTGGTTGCAGTGTGCTTGCAATTGTCTGCTTAAAGTGGCAAGTGATGCAGGAAAGACTGTTGAGGGCTTGACATGTCCCTTCAGTACATTTAGATTAGTATACTATTTCGTCGACTATCATATCTCTCTAACTGGAGGCTGTGCTATTTCACATTACAAAGGTGTTCAATAAGTTCGGAAGGCAGTAAAAATGTAAGGGAATACTCTCATTATCGTACCGCTGCCAGTTATCCTCTTCATGGCCTTGACCTCGGCTTTCATACCGGGAGCAGAATTTCAAACCGAGAGCAATCCAATTTCAGAAATCATTTGAAACAATGCAAAACATATGTCGAGAGCAGAGATTTTAGATTTATCGGTCATACTGCCAATCCTCGACTTGACCATCTTGGAGTTATTGTTTACAAAAAAGCTGCTACCACTGTTAACCAGTCAGATTTCTTCAAGTCCACTGTATTTGTCATAAACTCTTACTGTGGTGTTTTGTTTTTAATCCTTTCCTATCTCACCTCTATGCCTATTGCGTTATATTTATTTATCATGCTTACTCTTTGCTATTTTATTTTTTTATTCTAAGTCTGTACTTATAAGTGTTTTTATCTATTTTTATGCGGACCTGAAGATGTAATTTTGTCAAAAATTACGAAACGTCGGCAATAAAAAAAAAAAGACAGCCTTGTGATGTTTAGATTTCATCCGTTTTCCTCTCGATTTATTTACGTGGACTTTTTTCCTTTGCCCATTTAATATATATATATATCTATATATATATATATATATATATATATATATATATATATATATATATATATCTGTGTGTGTATGTACATTTATTTATTTATTTTTGTTTTATTATTTGAACTTCCTTTGATTGCATGTACGTATCACATCATTCTTGCTGAAACTCATGAAATTGAATTAAAATCTAGAAAAATAGCTAGCTTACACGCCAGTCAGATATTTCCAAATTCAACACGGCCAGGCTATATGTGAAATTCTATTCTGAGGTAAGAATTTGCGTTAATTATTCCAGTTCCTATTTCAAGGTATAACATTTTTTATTTCAGAACTGAACAGAATAGCTAGATTGCTAAATAAAGCACTGGAATGTCACTGCAAATGTCAGGAAGATGTATGGTTATGCTATTGTTAGAAGAAAGGATAAAACAAGTAAAATTGATAATAAATAAACTTCATGGCATTTCTTTAATCAATAAGAGGTTTCCTTGTATAAAGTTATGACAATTAACGAATATCAGAAGTAAGCAACAAAAACAGACTAAAAATATCAAGCTAACATATCCGGATTTTACTCTGCTCTCTCTCTCTCTCTCTCTCTCTCTCTCTCTCTCTCTCTCTCTCTCTCTCTCTCTCATATTCATATATATATATATATATATATATATATATATATATATATATATATATATAATATATATATATATATAAAGGTTTTTTGCCACGAAGGAAAAAATGAAAAAACCTTTATTTATACATAGCATCACGTTTTATATACTTCGTGATCAAGTTTTCATATATATATATATATATATATATATATATATATATATATATATATATATATACATATATATATATATATATGTATATATATATATATATATATATATATATATATATATATATAAATAACCACTTTTGTTCCAGAATAGCATTTATTACTTAACTGCACTGATGAATTGTTTATGAAAAAAGGTTTTACCTGGGAAGCTATCCAGAATATCAACTTT
>NC_087207.1:31056094-31058594 GCF_015104395.2 Macrobrachium nipponense | reverse complement strand
ATATATATATATATATATATATATATATATATATATATATATATATATATATAATGATAAAGGCAAAGGAAAAAGGGGTCCACGTAAATAAATCGAGAGGAAAACAGATGAAAACTATACATCACAAGGCTGTCTTTTTTATTTTATTGCCGACGTTTCGTAATTTTTGACAAATTACATCTTTCAGGTCTACAATACGAAAAAACACTCATAAGTAACAGACTTAGAATAAGAGTAAGGCTGAAAAATAAATATAACACAATAGGCATAGAGGTGAGATAGGAAAGGATTAAAACAAAACAACACCAAATACAGTGAACTTGAAGAAATCTGACTGGTTAACAGTGGTAGCAGCTGTTTTTGTAAACAATAACTCCAGGATGGTTAAGTCGAGGATTGGCAGTATGACCGAGGTTATCTAAAATCTCTGCTCTCGACATATGTTTTGCATTGTTTCAAATGATTTCTGATGTGTTATTGCTCTCGGTTTGAAATTCTGCTCCCGGTATGAAAGCCGAGGTCAAGGCCATGAAGAGGATAACTGGCAGCGGTACGATAATGAGAGTATTCCCTTACATTTTTACTGCCTTCCGAACTTATTGAAATAGCACAGCCTCCAGTAGAGAGATATGATAGTCGACCGAAATAGTATACTAATCTAAATGTACTGAAGGGACATGTCAGCCCTCAACAGTTTCCTGCATCACTTGCCACTTTAAGCAGACAATTGCAAGCACACTGCAACCAAGGGGGCAATATTTTCAACAATACATAGGCGACCACGACTGTATTCCGACACTGGAAGAATGATTGAAAGCACAGAGATCGTGCAGAGAGAAGCCCAGTTCCACAGATTCCAAATAGCAGAAGCTGTGAGTATAAATCAACACCGGCCTGCGTTAAATATACAGAGGAACACGGACTTCGTCCTCCCTTCTTCCAGGAAAGAACAGGACTTCCGTGAGAATCCGAAGGGAGACACAAACGACAGAACACCCTTGGGGCACAACTACTGACAACGATGCAAATCCAGACTAACGGCCAGAGACTGATCACGCCCTTGCCCACGTCCCTTGAATGCAAGTTGCAGCATAGAACGCATCCTACAGAGCACCAGGAACACCCACAATTTTATAGGTTCAATTAAAGCTTGGTGTGGCAGCATGGTCACGTTTTTTTTTTTTCAAAGCTTTAACTTGAACTTCGAAAATTGTGTATCATGGGCTACAAGTTTACTTTAAATGCTAATTAATAAGAGCAGAAAAATTCGGTATGGCCATGGGAAATCTTCTTTCTCCTATACTTAGTAATCTATTTATGAAGATTTTTTGGAAAAATATTTACCGAACTTAATTTTGCCATGGGTGGGATGATGTGTGGATGACAACTTTTGTTCACGGCCAGTAAAAAGGAACATAAGCAACTTTCTCTCTAGATTAAATGTCTAGCATCCATCATATAGTTCACCCTTGAGACTGAAGAAGAAGGAAAATTGCCATATTTAGATGTGTTGGTACATAAATCCAATAGAAACTTAAATTTTCTGTCTAGAGGAATACCACAAATATATGTTCTTATATTCACTTCAAGTCCCTCGTTGGACGAGTGGTTAACGTGCTCGCCTACCGATTCGGTAGTTCCGAGTTCGATTCCCAGCTCTGCGTGTTGGTATATAGATATGAAAGAAAGTTTAAATCTTCTGTGTATAGGGATCCAACAAATATATAGTTCTTATATTCACTTCAAATCCCTCGATGGACGAGTGGTTAACGTGCTCGCCTCCGATTCGGTAGTTGCGAGTTTCGATTCCCAGCTCTGCCAACTTGGAATCAGACGAATATGTCTGGCGATTAGAAATTAATTTCTCAGTATAATGTGATTCGCATCCCACATAGCTGCAGGTCCCGTAGCTAGGTAACCAGTTGGTTCCTAGCCACCTAAAAATATCTAATCCTTCGGCCCAGCCTTAGTGGTCTGGTTAAACTAAATATAATTAACTTAGGCTAACCACCCATAAAACTAAGACTGCTTTCTTTCTATGTGTTCTTAAGGGCACTACGGGTCAGTAGCCCGCCCCGAATTCTTCGATCAAGAATTTGACAAGATACGAGAAAAATTACTGACAATTTGTGGTATCCAAACAGTTTGATTGAAAACACCTTTTGTACCCCGTAAGGGGGTAGTGCCGTCAGTGCACCTCATTCGGTGCAATGTAGGCATTACTTAAGGTTCTTTGCAGTGTCCCTTCGACCCTAGCTGGCAACTATTTTAATTCCTTTTTCTGTTACCTCCGTTCATATTCTCTTTCTTTCCATCTTACTGTCCACACCTCTCCTAACAATTGTTTTACAGTGCAACTGCGAGGTTTTCCTCCTGTAACACCTTTCAAACCTTTTACTGACAATTTCCATTTCAGCGCTGAATGGCCTTAGCTGCCCCAGTGCTTGGTACAATGCCAAAATGCATCTATATAAAAAAAACAGCTTTTGTAAAGCCCGAA
>NC_087207.1:31043594-31053594 GCF_015104395.2 Macrobrachium nipponense | reverse complement strand
GTGGTATAGTAGATTCACATCAACTGTGCATTTGATGTCTAGGCCCGTCCCTCACGACGCTTCTAATTGGCTGTTGATAAGCCAATCACAGGACTGGAAACTTTCAGTCTCTCTCGAGAGTTCACATACGCAGGATGTGTGTTCCTCCTCTCCTGAGGGATACGTCTTTCAAACGAATACCTCAGGAGAGATGGAACACACATCCTACCCATGTATACTCTCGAGAGAGACTGAGAGTTTCCAGCCCTGTGATTGGCTTATCAATAGACAATCGGAGCGTTGTAAGAGACTGGCCTAGACATCATATGTACAGTTGATGTGAATCTACTATAGTAGGGTAGTTCGCAGAAAGTCTTCAAGAATATAACAGCTAGCCTAACTGATTTCTCCACTCTAGTTATTACCTCAATTGAACAATTACCACAAACATACAGTTATTTATAGGTCGACAAAGGTAAGGACCACAATAAGAATTAACGGATTTGTAAACTAAGGAATAAGAAGGTTTGCTCAGCGCAAGTCTGAAACGCGACATTTTCTGTGCATTGACATATACCTTCCCACACCTGAACCTGGATCAGGTGTTAGACATGTTCAGCAAATAAAAAGAAAATGTTTTTATTGGTATTTTAATACTACTGACAAGCAACAGGGCAATGTTCGAATGTTAATCCTTACAGAAAAAAAGAAGCATTACTTTTTTTTTTTTTACGGATCAGCTCAAATACAGACGAAATTTGTACGCTTCAAAAGACATGATTTTATTACCGTTATAAAGAAGCTTAGATATTAGCTCACACTATCGATGAAACTCACAATTTCATATGAGATTGTTGCTGTATTAATTCTAGTCGAGTAATGCAATAAAAATAAGTAAAAAATACGATAAAAAACAGTCGTACGCTTCCATTTTTTTTCGGTAAACATATCGTGACAGGTAAATCCAATACGTAAGCCTAAAGAAAGAGGTTTAGTGTTTTAGAAGAGTAAAGTTTTTTTTGGCCGGAATGGAACTAAAAAAAAGATGGAAAACTAATACCTAAAATATGACGATGGTCTTAATCGAGGTAGCATTTTTTAAAAAATAAAGTCACTTCTAGGTACAATTTTCCACAGAGGATAGTTTGCTAGAAGCTGATCATTTGTTTACTAGAATTTTCATAATATGTAATATTCCTGGCAGCTTTAGAAAGTTATACTTGGACAAAATATACCACAACATATAGTTGAAGAATCTGTCGTCGCGCAGTTACTAATTGAACAGTGACTGTTGGAGTTTATGCTGGGTAATTAACAATAATATTTAATGAAGTGGAGAAGACATTAGTGTGCCAATAAACCTTTTTTTTGACTTATAGCTACTAGCGTGGTACTTTGCTAAAATTACCCAATAAATTATCTTTCAATGTTTTTACTCAATATACTTACAAATTTAAATAAAACTCTATTCATCGAACTGATTGCTTAGTTCCTCATTGGACGAGTAGGTTGTTACGTGCTCGCCTACCGATTTGATAGCCCGTGTTCCCTCCCCGCTCGGCCAACATGGATTCAGAGGAATTTATTTCTAGCGATTAGAAAATTCATTCCTCGATACAATGTGGTTCGAATCCACAATAAGCTGTAGGTCCCGTTGCTAAGTAACCAATTGGTTCCTAGCCACGTCCAAAAAATCTAATCCTTCGGGCCAGCCATGGGAGAGCTGTTAATCAGCTCAGTGGTCTGGTAAAACTAAGATATGCTTAACTTTTTCAACTGAATGCTTATGTTAGTTATTTTCCAATCGTCTAATAATTGTACCAGATGCTCTATTTCTTTCTGAATGGCAAAACTTGTAACTGGTGAAGCATAGACATCACAAACAAGAAATAAATGGGCCGAAGCAATCGAGTTTTCTGTACAGCGTATAATCAAGACCAAGGAAAACATCAATCTTGCGGTGGTCTCGGTATGATGCTAAGCCGCGGCATATATTGTTGCCAGACGCATGATTGTTGCTAGCTTTAACCTTAAATACAATAGAAACTACTGAGGCTAAAGGACTGCAATTTGATATTTTTGATGATTGGAGGGTGGATGATCAACGTCATAATTTGCAGCCCTCTAGCGTCGGTAATATTTAAGAGCTGAGGGGGCGGACGGAAAAATTGTGGACAGACAGACAAAGTCATCTCAATAGTTTTCTTTTACAGAAAGCTAAAATGGAAACGCTAATATCCCAAAGCACAGGCCATCTGCTCGATATTGGATTTCAGTGGAGCGAAGCCATCACTGCTGAGCAAGGGAGAGAGGGTCAGAATTCATTGTTGCCAATTTAGTGGAGATTGACACATACGCCGATGCCTTTACAAACTGTTATCCATGAATTCTAGCTGTTATATGCAATAATGATAGGATTACTCTAATATTTATGAATGTATACATTTATATATTACAAAACAAAAAGATACGCTAAATTCACTTATTTCCATGGTTTTGTGTACGTCTTACCCCCCAGTTTGGAGGGTAAACACATACCAATTGGCAACAGTGGGTCAGACGCTAGAGTGAAGGGCATAACACAAAGCGCTCCTGTGAACTGGACGAACGGAACGCGCCAGGCAATATTGCAACGCTATGCTCTTAATCCATTTGAGTCGGCAGCTTATTCCCTAATCGCCTTGACAGGGGAAGCCGATTGAACGCGCTAAAAAAACAAACGATAAATTTCTCTCCCTCGGTTTTCAGAGATTATGGCTGGAATGCAAAGAGGAAAAGCGTTGTCCCTTCCAAGCAAAAACTCGTATTTTGCACGGAAAAATAAAGTGAAAAAACAAAACTGGTAAATTCTATTCGCTTTGGGAAATTTCATCGACGGGAGAAAGTTGTGGCTCATTTATAGCCAATTGTGATCCGTGAATGTATTTAGTCTACCGTACTATATATATATATATATATATATATATATATATATATATATATATATATAGAGTGTGTGTGTGTCTGTGTAAATATGCGTTGTGTGTATGCATATATATATATAATATATATATATATATATATATATATATATATATATATATATATATATATATCCTAATATATATATATATATATATATATATATATATATATATATATTATATTATATATATATATATATATATATATATATATATATATATATACATAAGCCTGTACGTGTATTGAAACGGATTGGCCATGCATGCATACGGTGTTGGCAATAGTATGACTTACTTATGCGGTGTTGTGTGGTGAAGCCAGTTGATAATTAAAACATATATTATTCAGGCGAAGCTAAGATTATTACAAGTACCTCATGTTTATTTTAAAGCTATCTAAGGCCGTTATTAAAAATCATACATACATTTACTAATGATCACCCCCACCAGCATTTATATTTGAACTAGGAAAAATTCCCACGTCACGTCGAAAACCAGTTCCAGGAACGAAGTCACTGAAGATCTGCGATCGAAGCTAAGGATGGGTATTGAGTTACATTCTCATCAGAGATTCGTTCTCTCTCTCCCCCCCCCCCCCCCCCCTCCCTCCCCCCCCCCCCCCCCCCCACCCCCCCGAAAGTTTCAGATCACTAAATGGGAACCGAAAGTTCTGTATGAAATTTTGGGCAACATTTAAGATTTTATAGCTCGAGTGCATAAGGGATTTACAAGCCTCTTGCTAATCCTCGTTTTACATTTGCAACAGATAGAATCAGGTTCCCAGATCTGGTAGCTTTGCGTTCGAGGTCTGAATAGTTTGTCCCAAGTCGATGTAATCGTGTAACAGTAATGTGCGAATGGAAGTGTTTCCTTTGATTAATTTGCTTATATATAAGAAATAAATTACTGTCTACACGGTTAAAACACACACATGGTATACAGTATATGTATATATGCTTAAAATATCACAGTAGATGCACGTGACTTCATAAATAAGCGAATACCACAGGAAAATGATTGGCAGAAATCCAAGCGGTTTCGTCTTTACTAAGACATTGTCTTAGTAAAAACGAAAGCGCTTGGAATTCTGCCTATCACTTTCCTGTGGTATTCGCTATATATATATATATATATATATATATATATATATATATATATATATATATATATATAATATATTATACCTACATCAAGGATTTTGTGAGCGGAAGGAGATTGAAGGTGTCAGAGCTTACTAAGACATTTGTCAGTGATTACGCAATCAGCTCTTAGAGCAGGCTAGCATGGAGGCAAAGAAATGAAGACGTTGACAACATCTTGTTGACTTAGCTTCTCCAGAGCTGATCCTGAAAAAATGTCACAGAAGTTCTCGTAACGGAAGTTGATTATGGGCGTGCTCTGTGCGGGAAGTATGTACCTAAGTTGGTTTGATGGGTTGAACGAGTGAAAAATAGATTTGGATTTCTGAAACGATTATCATTATTCTTAAGTGACACCCATTGCCCAGAGGTCGCGGTCTCGGACTCCTGCCGATTGCCAGTAAGGTGAGCACGGAAAAAAAAAAAACATTATTTACAGAGCCCATTTGAACTTTATTGTATTTGGCGCAACATATATATATTACAGTGATCGTTTATCTTATTTTGTGGTGTGTGCATGGATTGGGTCATTTGTATTTTGCTGCATTTTATTCTTATATTTCTCTGCAGTTTTATCTTTTTTATTTGTGTTTAACGTGGGAAAATCACAGTTATCCCACAGTTTATCTTCCCTCTGCATATTTCTAAAATTCCTTCTCTCTCTCTCTCACTGAACTGTCAGTCAGTTAGCTTATACCCTTTCGGATAAATCGATCTCGACCAGTGATTTCGAACCATGTCTTGGAATCTTGGAGTCTCGGAATTTTGGCATCATCGTCTGGTAGACGAGTATTAATTGATGGAGGAATTTGGAATTTCTTCTCTCTCTCTCTCTCGTAAACAGGACACTTGACAATGTCACGGACTTATATATTTGAGCTTTTGGGACTTGTGTTTCGTGAGTTCGCTTAACAGATTTAGAGGCATATTGCCTTTATTGGGGGATAGCTCAATTAAGGATCTTATGATTATCATTCATTTCGATTGAATGATATTCCCTTTTTTTTTTTTCCTTTTTTTTTTTGGTTTTATTTAATAAATTTTAGTTAGATAGACATGGTTTTCTCTCCTTCCTACTTATGTTTCAGAGAGAGAGAGAGAGGAGAGATGAGAGAGAGAGAGAGAGAGAGTAGACGGTAGACTTGGGGATTTGGTATTTTAATGTTTTTCTTTTGAAACTGTACCGAGGTTAAAACCTCGGCAACACACACATTATATATATATATATATATATTATATATATATATATATATATATATATATATATATATAATATATATATACATTGTTCATGCCATCTGCAAGTTGATGTATGGTCAACTTGAAGTTACCGCCGGAAATACAACTGTATCATTCTGGTTCAGATTATTTCTGTCATCTTCGCAGATTAAGAATCTCAAAGTTAGTTGGCTTCGTTCTTTTTCTCATTTCTTTCAAAGAACTGAAGACACGATCATTCCTATGTCTCTATGTTCGTCGTATATTCTATATTCTTATATTATAGGGACATTATTTAAGTAATTCCTCTTTGAAGCCCCGTAAAACCTACTATAACACTTCTTCCTTCATTTATTACATTGCAAATCATTAATGTTGCCATTTGAAGGTTTATTGGCTGTTTCTTTCCTGCTCCCGTAAATATATGGAATAACCGAACTATAACCGAACTGCTTGTTGCGTTCGTAACTCAGTCTCGTTATTCTTCAAGTTTCTCGTTTCCTACTTCCTAAGTGTTGGACGCCACTCGTTCCCTTCCCTGCTTCTCTTGTAAAATTCTGCAAAGCGAAACTATTGTGCCGGATTAAAAAAAAACTGCTGATGGTAGAGGGCTGCAAATTGGCATGTTGATCATCCACCCTCCACTCATCAAACATACCAAATTGCAGCCCTCTAGCCTCAGTAGTTCTTATTTTATTTAAGGTTAAAGTTAGCCATAATCGTACTTCTGGGAGCCCTTTAAGTGCCAACAACATTGGCCACCACCGACCCGTGGCCGTGCTTCATGGGCCGCGGCTGAAAGCTTTATCGGACGTGACTGAGGCCACCACCCAACAGAAAACTCGATTGCCCCGAAGAAACTTAAGGGCGTTTTTTTACTTGCTCTCAAGCTTGGGGTAGAAAAATAAATGGAGGACATTCTATACCTGACTTAAGTATAAATATACATTTAACAGCGGCTGCTAGATCTCGCTAAGTAATTTATTTTCAATCTTTGTGAAAGTTTAAAAAAAGATCTTGATCTGATCAGAGCGTATTAAATTAGCAATTTCTTATAAGAAAAAAATTCGGCATGCACGTTTTCCATTATAAGAGGGTAACTTTAAATAAGGATTTTTTATCTTTATTTTATATACAGTTACCGAGACTGCAACCTAAAGCATTCTGCATACATCGATAATTTAATTTAGTACAGTTTTCACTGATGATTCGTATCTGAACTTGTTGCTTTTGAATAGTGGCAGTATATGTCTCCTTTGTAAAAAAAAAAAATCAGTTATTCGACAAAATACCGTATTGACATTTAGTGCCTTTCAAAGAATATTCAATATTTCCTGCAAACGAAGCTTTCCATAATTAAATTCCTTGGTTCTTCCCTCTTACGACGATGTTTAATTGAATATGGATAAATAATTTTAAAAAGTACACTGTTTTTAATTATATATCCATACTTTCTTATGGTATTCTACTACTATCTACAAACGAATATTTATATATCAATCTCATTTGTAGAGAGTAGTATAATTTCATAAGAAAATCATCTGTGAATCTACTGAGCTGGCAATATACACTGCAAAGGCCGCAAATAACTAATTCTTAACAGTTACCAAATATCTCTCTCTCTATCTCTCTCTCTCTCTTTATATATTTTATATATATATATATAATATATATATATATATATATATATATATATATATATATATATATATATATATTATATATATATCTACATATATATTTATATCTATATATAGATATATATATAGATATAGATATATATATATCTATATATATATATATATATATATATATATATATATATATATATATATATATATATATCTATATATATACATGATATATATATATATATATATATATATATATATATATATATATATATATATATATATTATATATATGGTGATAGGTGGTTATGTCTTGCATTAGAAGACGAAAGATTGCAGGATGGGAGAAATAATATCCGAGTCGTAGATTGGTTTATTCCAAGCAGCAAAAGGTAAATATGTACAGAGGCACTGCAGGGCGTGTAGCTCGCGCCAAGAGAAGCAAGAAGAAGTCATGCGCATGTGCAGGGTTCATGATACAGGGCGACACATGCGGATGCGTTCACAATAGGTGATTTTATTAAATGCATGGAAATGAATGGTACAGCAATTGCATAGTAAAATATACATTATTCCACACCTCCCCTTCCCCTTTTGCGTTCAAAGAGGTATTTTTGAACGTACTAAACAAATTACATGTTAGATATGTACATTATGTAGGCCTGTTCAATCTTGGGGACCTGCGAGGGTTTTTGGAGGGAATTGATGACTTTTCCATGTCTGGGCTAGGAACCACAGGGAGATCAGAGTTGGGAACTTGACTGGGGCTGGGCAGTGGATATAGGAAGCGACGGTTCCGACGTAACACTCGACCACTTGGGAGACGGATCTCGTACTCGCGTGATCTTGCACCACCCATGACAATCCCAACTGTGTCCCATCGGTGGGATGTCGGGTGCCTGGAGGCGGACTTGTTGACCCACATTAAGCCTGGGCAGGGGGCGGGGCGTGGGCATCATAGTTGCGCTGCACCTGAGCAGCTCTGGCAGCGGCTCGGCGGTCACAGTCATGGGCCTTTTCCTGGCAATCTTCTGTGAATGACTGAGGATGGGCAGGCACACATGTACGGAGAGGGTGACCATACAGTACCTGGGCAGGAGGAGCGACCAGACTGGTTTGGGTGGGTGTTTTCTCAACTCAAGGAGACCACGATCGAAATCCTCGCAGTCAATGTTTCCTGTGGGGGCCGTTTAGAGGATCAAGTGCTTGACAGCCTTGACGGCGGCCTCAGCGTGTCCATTAGACTGTGGGTAATGTGGTGACGAGGTGATGTGATGTACACCCCAACGTTCTGTGAAGTCGGCGAATTCTTTGCTGGTAAACTGAGGTCCTCCATCGGTGCGGCAGGTGTAAGGGAACACCCACCTCTCTGAAATAGCGGCAGAAGTGCCGTATGGTCGATGAGGCGTAGTGTCACCCTTGCAAAGGGACAACCACAGGCCAGCCAGAGAGGGCGGTCGCGACTACAAGAAAGGACTTCCCAGCTACCTGGAAGAAGTCCGCCGATACCGACTCAAAGGGCATTGGATGGATGGTCGTCGTTGTGGAGAGGCTTCCGTTGTTGCTGGGACGCAGGACTTGGCACGGCTCGCAGGCAGCGACGGTGTTGGCGATGTCCGAGTCTATTCCAGGCCAGAAGACGGTTTTGTCGAGCCCGACGTTTGGTAGCCTCGACACCTTGGTGACTATCTGGAGTCTGGCGAGTGTGTGGGGACGTAGAGCTGCAGGAACTAGTATTCTTGCCCCATAGAGCACGAGGTTGCCATCAGTAGAGAGGGCTTCTCGCAGCTTCCAGTACGGTGATAAGGATGCATGTAGGTCGTAGCGATTCGTGGGAAACCCAGAACTGATGCAGTCACGAAGGCGAACGTAGTGGGGTCGGCCTGTGCTGCTATCGACATGTCCTGTAGGGTCCGGTCGGCGTCAATGGTTGGGGCATCCTCGTCCTGGGAAGCTGTTGTAGCGTTGATGACAGATCTGACATGTGCCGTTACCTCAGCGCAGCCAGTCATATCCTCGGAGGTGGGGTAGCTGACTGGTGCACGAGAAAGTGCATCTGGGGATGCACAGAGACTTGCCGGCGCGCCACACTGCAGTAAATTGATATTGCGACATGCGCTCCTTCATTCGCTGGAGCCGTGGGTTTTCAACCATGTCCAGCGTGTAGCTGTTGATGATAGGCACCAGTGGGCGATGGTCGGTTTTGCAGGGTGAAGGTTGGCAGTTCTTTGAGGTATAGGCAGCACTTTGTGAGGGCCCCCAAGATACTGCAAGCATCTCCAGTTCAATTGTTGCATACCTTGTTTCGGCGTCTGCGAGAAAGCGGGATCCACACTGGACTACTCGGAGATGTCCAGATCCATGGTCCTGGAGGAGAGCGTAGCCTACTCCGTAGAGGCGAGATGCATCGGTTTGGAGAATGGTTGGCAGGGTTGGTCAAAAGACGCAAGAACAGGTGGGCTTGAAAGTGCTTGTTTCACACGTTTGAAGGCCTGGTCATGGTCAGGTGTCCAAAGAAAAGAGCGCTTGGGGCTCATGAGTGGTCGAAGGGGCTGTGCAGTCAGGGCAATATCTGGGGTAAACTCAGCCAACTGGTTTACTAATCCCATGAAGGAATTCACTCTGGTCTCTGCCACTGAACTTTTCTTTGTTGAGAGTGATGCCATTTTTGCGGCAGCGGGTGAGCAATTCGTGGATCCTGTGGTAGTGTCAGTAGGTCATCGTTCGAAGATGAGAATGTCATCAACAACCTTGACACACTTCTTCATGCCTTGGAGAGCTAGGTCGCCGCGGTAACAATAGGCATCACCAGTGGCAGCGAAGCCCATAGGTCCCCGGCAATGCTGGAAGCGTCCATAAGGCGTAATGAAAGTGGTGAGGTGGCGGTCCTCTTCTGCTAGCTCCATCTGCCAGTAGCCATGTAGAGCGTCCGCAGTGGTGAAGAACTTGGCGGTGGAGTCGACAGCACGGACAGCAGCTAAGGGCGCTGGGCGAAGGGTGGCTGGACGGCAGACTTGTGCGTTCAGCTTCGTGAGATCCACTGTGATTCGAACTCCCTTGGCCTTAGGAA
>NC_087207.1:31031094-31038594 GCF_015104395.2 Macrobrachium nipponense | reverse complement strand
TACCTCAAGGACTTCGATTATGTAAGCTCTATGTATTTCATACAACAAAGTTATTCTCGTGTTTAGTATTGAATCCCATATGAACTAACTCAAGGACTTCGATTCTGTAAGTTCTATCTCATGCAATAGGACACGATTCCTTACTGTATGCTTAGCTTCGATGTTCATATATTTTGTGTTGTATCATTTATACGCTTATATGACTTACATAGTTTTATATCGCGGTTCTTCGTCGCCCACTAAACAGCAGCAGAAGATTGCATTTATATAATCTAGGATATTCGACGGCGAGAATGGAATAGATCCTAACAACCGATCATTGCACCCAAACAGGTAATCACAGTTACCGATGGAAGATAGTTACATATATCTACAGTAAATACAACAAAACTATTTTCGTTATTTCTTCCGCACTCCCAGGCATACTAGAGAACTTTCAGTTTTAACGATAACTGTTTATGTATTGTCAAACAGCAACACAGATAATAATAATAATAATAATAATAATAATAATAATAATAATTATTAATAATATAATAATAATAATAATAATAATAATAATAATAATAATTGGTGAAGAAGTCTATATTTGATGTATGAATATATTTAAAACATATGTACCATACAACAAGATCTTTCGACAACCTGCTCGATTCTCAGACGCTCTAGTTTTATATATATTTTTTAATATATATTGACAATTACATCAGTGCTTCTTTTTTTTATCATGTTAGCTACTCATGTAACTATGAAATTTTTATAATAATAATAATAATAATAATAATAATAATAATAATAATAATAATAATAATAATAATGAGCACTTCTTTAAATCTGCATGCACTACTGGAATTGGAACAAGCGCTGGGACCTAAGAGGTCATTCAGTGCTGAAAGGAAATTGACACTAAGAAAGTTTAAAAGGTGTAACAGGAGGAAAACCTCGCAGCTGCACTATGAAGAATTTGTTAGAGAAGTGGAAAGTTACATGGAAGAAAGAGAATAGTGAACAGAGGTACAGTAAAAGATATGAACCAGGTTGCAACTAGGGTCCAAAGTGAGGCTGAAAAGAACCTAAGTACGCCTGCAGTGCACCATGTAAGGTGCACTGATAACACTATTCCCTACGGGAGCATACAGATCATTTAGTGAGGACCATAGTTACAACTCAAATTCCAAAATTATTGAAACCCATCCTTCGCTGCCATAATGTAATGCGGTTGATATTTCAGCAGAATAACGACTTCGAAAATGGTCTGGAAAATCTAAGTTGTGTTTCGATGAATTCTGAGATTTAAAGCCGTAATGTCTATTTATCTCCTTAAAAAGCAGCAGCCCAGATGTCAGCCCGCGGCGAAGATATCAAGTTATGACCACATTTCGAGGTAAGATATCGTTTCCGTGATACCGGGATTGAAAGTGAAATGAGAGATGGACCACAGACACGGAGGTGAAAATGTAACAGCTCAGACATTGTGTTGTGTTGCTGTAAACTCATTTCGTCCTTTTAAAAAGGGAACAGTACTCCTTGGATATCGAGATCACCACGAATGGCGCGACCTTTTTGCAACTAAGGTAATGACGGTTATTGAAAACTCCGCCAAACAGCTCAAAACAATTTGCATCTCATCGCCGTCGCTCAGTAACAAGAACCTAACTAGCTCCTTGACGAGAGAGAGAGAGGGGGAGAGAGAGGGAGAGAAGAGAGAGAGAGAGACGAGATATGATTATGGCTAAGAGAATGTTATGGTACCTTGGAAAATCTAGAGCATGCATGAATGAACGAACGGAAGACCATCACTTCCCCAAAAATTAAGACTTTTAATATAAATAAATCCATAAAGACATAAATACAATAAACAAACAAACAAATAAATAAATAACTAATAAATTAAATGAATACATTGAAAAAATGTTATCAAATGAGGAACTGAGCACAAAAATACCATTTCTTGGTATGACGCGAACACTATGGAATACCAGATCAACTTCGCGATAAGATTCCTAATTGCTTTCATTATTCCTCCCAGAATTTCACGAAACGGGTCCTCGAAAGAAAAACAGCCTCATTCATTCCTGGACATTAAGCTCTGGTATATGCGTTAGGTCTCCCTCCCTCAAGGATCTACTCAGTCAAATCAAATGACCTATTATCGTGGGCACTCACATTCGTCTTAGAAGACAGGGCCTTATAATTCACCTCGGACCCTCCAGTCATTTCTGTGGATTTATGACCCCCACTGGTTAAGCTAAGTCAATGCCACACCTACTTCCATCTCCCTGGTCATTTGTATTTTACAGCCCTTGAGATTAGATTCCTCATTTTAATGAGCGCAAATGATGCCAGAGTTACACGTGTTCACTGTTTTGAAAAGAAATGACGTTATTTATAACCCAAGGATATATGCTTTATTTAATTTGTGTTTCTTGATCAAGGTTTGATGACGGTAAATTGGCGATTCAAAATAAACTGTTTACATAAAGCTCATTCACATTCTTTGTTTGCCAGGATCTAAACTTCATCATTTCTTCAGTGTTTAAAAAAAAAAAAAAAGTCTTCCGTGCTGGTACTTTTGGCCTGAACACCTCCATAAGTACACAATGTCGTTTTGAGAGAGAGAGAGAAGAGAGAGAGAGAGAGAGAGAGAGAGAGAGAAGAGAGAGAGAGAACACTTATTAAAAAAAGGTTCATGTCTACAAACCACAAAAGTTACCGTATTTATTCTATCTTTAAAAAAACAAATCTATTAAATGTCGTTTTGGAGAGAGAGAGAGAGAATTTATTAAAAAAAAGATCCATAGCTACAAACTACAACAGTTTACTGTATTTAGTCTATCTTTTAAAGACAAAATAAATTAAATAAATGTTGTTTTGAGAGAGAGAGAGAGAGAGAGAGAGAGAGAGAGAGAGAGAGAGAGAGAGCACTCATAAAAAAAAAAAGATTCCTTTCCTACAAACTACAACAGTTCCCGTATTTATTATATCTTTTAAAGTAAAAATAATTCACACTTTTTCCTAATAACGAAAGTAATGGAAAAACATGGTAAAAATATATACATAAACTGCTTATCAGAAAACCTATCGTGTGTGGAAATGAAAATCCCCCGTGCTCTTTTAAAGATATATAAAGATGCTTAAAATAATAAAAAAAAAAAAAAACAGAAAGTAAAAGGCAATCTATGGCAATTCCCTAACAACATGAAACAAAATATCAAAAAGTCTGTTTTGAATTTAGAGGATAGTCATCTATCTTCGTGTAATGGGACAAATGCCATGGAGACAACGACGGTAGTTTTATTGACTGCAAGAAAAATCCACCCGGAGTAAATTAGAATGTCTGATCACACAATATTGGTCTGTCGTGAATATAATAAGATTGGATTTATGACTCTCCCTCAGGGCCCATTATTTTTAGGGAATTTTCTTCTTGGCTGATATACCTTGATTGTATATGATCTCAGGTCACATCATTAGATTTGTTCCTTCCTAACAAAGCGGAGAGTTGATATTGCTCCCTGACGTCCATCTGGCTCGTATGAGCTTGTTAGCCAAACCAATATTTGATCATTTCACTGCATTTATTTGATATTTAATTGCGTATGCTTTGATTAGAACCTTCCCTTTTCCTGTTTCATTCCTTCGTTTATTTCGTGCCTTGATAAGCAATCCTAATATTATTTCATTCTTTTTTCTTTGTTCTAAGTTCTTCCTAGTATCTTGACGTGAAAGCTATAATAATAATAACTAATAATAATAATAATAATAATAATAATATAATAATAATAATAATAATAATAATAATAATTATATAAAAAATCTGATTTTCTATAGTAACCGAGCAAAAAAATCAATTTTCATTTACTTACATTACTACTTGCCTGCAAAAAACTAATCTGTGTTTTTTTATGTATATGTATTATGTACGTGTGTTTATATCTGCATGTGTGCATGTGTATGTATAACAGATATTAATTAGGTCTATTATTGTAAAAAAAAATCTTTTACGTTAACATTGTTCCCACAAGGCTTAACGAACGTACATACAAATACAAAATATTACTAATAAATTGTGATGTCATTCTGCTATTTTATCAATGATTTTGTAATATATTTAAAAGTGACAAATGTTTACTACAGAAGACACGTATTGAACTGAAACGCTTCTTTTTCTTGTTAATCTTGAAAATATATTCACACAGAAATATCAGGATCAAAATCTTTTTAATTGTTTGCTAATTCAATAACTAGTATAAGGAAAAAATATTTTACGACTTCAGAAACATACAATTTCGATACATTCTTTGTAAAAAAAATACAAATGAATCACTTAATTGTAATATTTCCCCTTCAAAGGATCTTCATGATCTTACCGTGAATAGTTAAAGAAGAAAGAGAGGGAGAGAGGACAGAGAGAAGACGTGAATATTAAAGTTTCAAGATTGAGAAAATTGTCAGTCGACTCTAAAGGACCACGTACCGTTGTTACTCATTTTTTTCTCAGGAGTTGAATTGAATTGACTATAGAATTTAGGCCAAAGGCCAAGCACTGGGACTCACTGTTGTTTATAGGTTTATTCTGTCTATTTTGTTTGTTTCGTTTTTCATTTCTTTATTTATTTAGTGTCTTGATATGAATGGGCATTCATTGTTTTGTTGACGATTGTTAAATAAACTTACTTAACAATATTCAATCAAACAGTCTTTGTCACTCAAATATTTTGAATACTTGAGCGTCACAATAATTTGTTTGTTTGTATGGTGTTTTGACTTTGCATGGAACCAGTGGTTATTCAACATCGGGACCAACGGCTTTACGTGACTTCCGAACCACGTCGAGAGTGAACTTCTATCACCAGAAATACACATCTCCAACCCCTTAATGGAATGCCCGAGAATCGAACAATAATAGTGAGAATAAGACTGAAAAAAATAAGAGAATGTGTGCAATATCAACTTCAATTAAATAATTTTCAGTCTGTAACAAAGGAAAAAACGAACGGCCTGGGAGTAAAATAGACAAAATAGATAAAAGAATCTCCATTAGCCCAAAACAAATTGCGTGGCAGTCGAGATACTTTTGCTCTACTTCGAAAAAAAAAAGATAAAACTTTTGAATAACCAATGACTGAACTGTAATCATCATTAGCGATAATCAGTTATGCGTTATCATGGTAGGAAATATAATCTCCTAATTGGTCTTAATCTTTGAATAATCCCACGAAGCCGATTGGTTCCGTTTAATTATAGACGCTCTCCAAATACCGATCAGTCGATCGGTGTACCTTCCAGGGTACACCTCACAAAATATCGGAGGAAATTGGCTTTTATGGACTATCGCGTTATCTCCCAAGATAGTCCTTCATGTAAGCTTCAATGGGGTCTCTGAAAGGTTTGCTTACGTGAGATAACCCTGTTATGGAAAATGAGATAAACGCCTCTCAGAATTAAACGAAAAATTCTTTGGGCGATGCCAGACACTATATAAGTACTTACGTTTGATACGTTGAATAATATTATGTAAGTTTTCGATTCTGTGCACTGGAAAAAATTCCGCAAGATCTTAAAAGAATCTAGCATTAGAAAAGTTTTTAACGGTATTTTTGACAGTGCATGACTAAAAGGAAACAGAAAAGAACATGGGTAGTTAGATAATTATGCAACATCATTGAAGTTTGTAAAAGTTAAGTATATCCTAATTTTACCAGACCACTGAGCTGAGTAACAGCTCTCCCAGGCTGGCCCGAAGGATTAGAATAGATATTTTTACGTGACTAGGAAACCAATTGGACACCTAGCAACGGGACCTACAGCTCATTGTGGTATCCGAACCACATTATATCGAGAAATGAATTTCTATCACCGGACACAAATTCCTCCGAATCCGTGGTTGGCCGCCGAGATTCGCACTTCGGACCACCGGATTGGTAGCAGAGCGCGAAAACCACTCGTCCAACGAGGTACCATTGAAGTTTGTAAGCACGGAGAACTAATCCCTCTGTGTTCTATTCACGTTGTTGAGGACAGGGTGGAGACTGATTTTAGGAGGGACGCATGGAATCGCGTACAGAGCAACACACGTTTGAGCTGTGGGAGCAAAGGACAGCTCAACAATCTGCAATTCCTTTTCGTCAGTCCTCCCTTTGTGTTATCATCCTACACGCTACCTGCAGTGTATTAACAGAGCAATCAATACAGTAATCTGTTTTGAACCACCGCAAGAACGAATAGAAAAGCACGGACATAAAGAGAAAAATCTTCAATGATTAAACTGCTAAAACAATATTTTTTTTCAGCTTTACCCATTAATCCCTTCATTGAAGACGGAAAGATAGCTCTTGTATTATTTTCTTATTAACGTCATCGGATTATGATTAACTGACTTAAAAACTTCCCTCTATTCATGGCGGGACTATCGCCTTCTTGAGAATTAAACCCTACCCTT
This sequence comes from Macrobrachium nipponense, assembly GCF_015104395.2. Taxonomy (NCBI): domain Eukaryota; kingdom Metazoa; phylum Arthropoda; class Malacostraca; order Decapoda; family Palaemonidae; genus Macrobrachium; species Macrobrachium nipponense. The sequence continues at coordinate 31,032,152 of NC_087207.1, read as the reverse complement.
TAGACTTTCCTCTGGCTTTCTTTGGCTACGAGGAAGCAGATTCCTGAGATGTATCCTAGTAAGTATTGCACCCAGACCTTTTTTTTTTTTTTTTTTGCCGTGCCCCTAGAGGTTACGTTAGGAGGTTAGGTTTGATTAAGCTAAATAAATTCATTAGCAGCATTTTGGGTAAAGGAAACAATGGATTATTTCCAGAAAGATTCTATGGCTAGTTTTAAAGATATGACGTCCAGCTTTTTTCAGGGAAAGGTCCCAATACTCTGTTACATCTCGGAAAACTGCCCCGTTGGGTGGCCAGTTTTCTAAGAGGGTTTTGTAGCACAAAGGAATCCTTGAAAGTAGACAGATGTTTTGGAAATCTCAATCTCAGTAGGATAAGAAGAGCGTAGGTTAAGAGACACCACACTTTATTTGCGACGCGTTTCGTTGTTTCTTCATAACAACATTTTCAAGCCTAAAAGAGACATTACAATATTTTAATAGCAGTTAAGAAAAAGAATCCTTGTAAAAAAAATCACAAAATGTTGAGTGACGGTAATCCACCATCAAAGGGCAGGCTGATATACCGAGAACACCCGACGTGCTCAATTAATGTTTAATATTCCAACTTATGGATTCTCCTACCTAGTAATGTCACCGTGGCCAGGGTTGTAAGGGATCAAATTAGTTTTTCTTTTTCTCTCTCTCTCTCTCTCTTACTCTCTAATCCCACATCACTGGGTCATTATCTCTCACCACTAGGGGGAATTTGTACCTATTGCAAATAAAAAAAAAATAAAAAAAAATGTTAATCTGATATAATCACAGCGCTTTTTTCATTTCTGCTACCAAATAAAAGAAAAAAAAAACATTCTCGCTACGAAAATGTATTGATGGTTGCATGCGTTTCATATCTTTTTCCACTGGGGCTTTTTGTAGTTATTTTCTCATTATCAATCAGTGACTATCAAGACACGAAAGTGAGTTCGTTCGTCTTTCATTATTGTGCTATATCTAGACCATAACAAAGAAGGTATATATCGCTTTGAAATCCAGATTTGCAAAATACAGATGTGTAT
>NC_087207.1:31014541-31030594 GCF_015104395.2 Macrobrachium nipponense | reverse complement strand
AGAATATCAACTTTATCTCAACTTAACGAAAATTGACTTTGAAGCCTTGTTAGCTAGCACTAAGTTTTTATTCTGTACACCCCAAGTAAAGTTTTAGCTATAACACTCCTATCAACTTTACGATTAAAGCTCTTCTTAAAAGGTTTATGGATCATAAAATTTAAAACAATTATATTAATTTTTTAATTTAAATTGTTCGCAGTTGAATTCACTGACCTTTCAAAGAGTGTTTTTGTCGTTGTTGTTGTTTGAGATTAAGCTGGCCTTATGCCAGCACGGGCTCTTGCTCATAGAGCAGCCCGTATTTTTGTCCCTTATTCCAAAATATATATATATATAAAAAAAAACATTTTGACGGAGAGCAGCTAAGACATAAACAGGAAAAAATCCAGGTAATGAAATCTGAAGAATGAGGATATTGTTATATATAAGGGACATGTTCTCCTAAACAGATCAAAGAACCTGGAGATATCTGCAGCTTAGCTAAGCCTGGATCAGAGAGATATTTTCAGAAAATAAACCATGAAAAATTATAAACAGATCTATTAATGGTCGTACACAACACAACCATAATTCAGTGAATTCTTCTCTTCTGCCACATGGCAATTGTTTTGAATTCCTTTGGCTACCTTATGTTATAAAGGATATCAATTCTATAAACAGGAAGTTCAGTTGATTTTTAACCTTTCGTTATTTATGGCTTTTATTGTTACCCGGTAGGGGAGCGGGGGATAGTGCCATCAGTGCACCTCACGCTGTGCGCTGTAGGCATTACTTAAGGGTCTCTGCAGCTTGCCTTCGGACCTTTTACTGTCAATTTCCGTTTCAGCGCTGAATGACCTCATAGGTCCCAATGCTTGCCCTTTGGCCTAAATTCTATGCCCACTTCAAATCAATTCATGGCTGTGTTGGCACCCAATTCTCATTTCTGGTATTCTCGGATTGAATCCGACTGTCTGTTCTCTACGCCTGGAGAAAAAGATACGTGGTTTTCTCATCCAGATCTTTCATACTGAGCCAAAAAGAAGAAGAAGAAAAAAAAAAGTCAATTCTATTACCATCTCATATTTACTTCAGCCCCATTTACCATCTCTTTCCAGACTTCCTCTTCTGCGGCGATGCAGAACTTGCAACGCCGTCATTCCAGAATCCCATTCCCTTCCATCATACAATATTCTCGTCTTCATTTCCCCTCTCATCCTCGGCAGTAATGTCGCGTTTGGTGCATCTACATTATTCGATTTACCTCCACTTTCGTTCAGTTGCAATCCGGGCGACGCGAGGGCTGGAAGTAAGTCGAAAAGGCTCTCTCTCCTTTTTTACCGACATTTTTGCAGCGGCGCAAGAAGAAAGGCGTCATTGATATAATTAAGCATGCACACACACACACACACACACACACATATATATATATATATAAATATAATATATATATATATATATATATATATATATATATATATATATATATATATATATATATATATATATATATATATATATATTATATATATATACACCAATACATACATACATACATACATTACTTATATATTTGTATATGTATACATATTTGTAAAAATACATATATATTATATATATATATATATAGTATATATATATATGTATATATATATATATATATATATATATATATATATATATATTATATGCGTGTGTGTTTGGAGAGAGAGCGAGAGAGAGAGAGAGAGAGAGAATGTACTATAGTTTTTACAAGTTTCTTATTACGTACTATTGTTTAGTTTTGTCTTTATTTAGGCTTCATGATTTTTCATCATGAAATAGGGGGAGAGAGTGAATGAGAGAGGTAGAGAAGGGAGAAAGAGGGAGACAGAGAGAGAGATGCCTTCTATTCCTCGTTCTCAAACTTCTTCACCGTCAAAGTGTTTAATGGCGTCTTCCTCTCCGTGGAAATTAAGAAAGTTTGCTGAAACGGAAAGGCGATAGGGCCACTGCCAAATTCTATTGGTTAGACAACCCTGTAATTTATTCCGTGAATGTTTTTGCATCTCAAGGAAGGAGGAGGACTGGCCGAATTCTGGAAGGCGTGTAGAGGGGGAGATTGGGTCCTGGAATGACATTTCACGAGGATGAATCTTACAGCTAAAAATGCCAAAGCAAGTCGGGATTTTGTAGAACGTTGAAGAGAATAAACCCTTACAATTTTTCATCAATTTGAAACTTACAATTAGTGGCAAACACACTCACAGACAGACTCACACACACTTAATTACACATGCACATAAATAGACAAAATATATATATGTATATATGCACAGATATGCAGGTTGTCCATAAAGTCCCAGTAACATTACAAGTATTTATTGCTTGTAATGGTACTGGGACTTTATGGACATTATATTATATATATATATACTATATAATTATTATTATATATATCATATATGTATATATATATATATTATTATAATATTATATATATATGTATATATATATAATATATATATATATATATATATATATATATGTGTGTGTGTGTGTGTGTATGTGTGCGTGTTCTGTCTCCGTGTGCATATGTCTGAAGCTATAATGTTTGTGAAGGTATTCTTGATACAGGCAAAAGGGATGAGAATTCCGCTCGGTCCCGCTAATATTCTTAATTTTTTTTTTTTTTTTTTTTTTTTACGTAGATATGCTTTTTTAATGGGGTTAAAAGGATAAAGCAGCTGCAGTAACAGCCAGCAAGTGTATATTTTTGTCTGCCTCATTCAAATCACAAACATTTCGAAAAAAAAAAAAATCCTCTCTGACAATCGTGCTGAAAAAGAAACCTAATAGATTTAACTGGGATGAACTGTCTCAAAGACCAGTTCATTTCTATTCCAAGGTCAGATTGTTTTTCATTACAATTGAAAGTTCAGCGCCTCAGCGGCGTGGTTGTTATGGTGTTAGCGTCCCACCTCGTTGGTCGCGGGTTCGATTATCGGCCATTCCATTGAGGAGTGAGAGATGTGTATTTCTGGTGATAGAAGTTCACTCTCGACGTGGTTCCGAAGTCACGTACAGCCGTTGATCCCGTTGCTGAATAACCACTGGTTCAGTGCAACGTGAAAGTACCATACAAACAATTGAAAGTTCGCCTCTGTCTCAGTGTAAGATTATTTTCACACCATTGTAAAACCCACTTTATTCCAAGGTTAAATTTATGGCCATTCCAAAGTAAAATTTATTTCCATTACAATGAAAAATGAAATTCCCTTAAAGGTACAATTCATCTCTATTGCTATATAAAGTTCCTTGACAACCCAAGGCAAAAATCATTACCATTTCATGGTAACGATTTTTCCGTTGGATTGTAAAGGCAAAATTCAAGGTAAAACTCATCACGTTTTAAAGGCAATGAATCTTTCCTTTACAATCCTAGGCAAAATTCATTACCTTGAAATGATAATGAGTTTTGCCTTGGATTTTAAAGGCAAAATTCATTACATTTTCAAGGTGCTGAATTTTACTTTGGATTTTAAAGAATTTTGACTTTACAGTCCATGGCAAAATTCATTACCATCTTGCCTTGGATTGTGCCTTGGATTGTGCCTTGGATTGTAAAGGAAAAATGGTAATGAATTTTGCCATGGACTGTAAAGGCAAAATTCTTTACAATCCAATGCAAAGTTCATTACCGTAAATTGGTAATGAATTTTACCTTGAATTGCAAAGGCACGGCAAAAACCATTACCATTCCAAGGTAAAATCAATTTCAATTGCAAAAATTCGTTTCTATTCTAAAGAAAAATTCCATTTCCATTCTAAGGTAAAGAAATGCATTAGAGCTGGTTATTGCATTCTGACAAGTCTTACGCGAAAGAAGATAAAAGGACCAAAGAAGAGAAATAATGTTTACATTGTGGTCGAAGCAGACATGATTATTGTCCAAAACAAAATGGCACTAGAAGATTGTTGTTGATTTTTTTATTCGATATTTGCTTCATTGAGATTATACCGGAGGCTATCATTTGTATCACAACCCGTGAATACATTTCAACGAAGAAATGATGAAGGTAAAAACATTTCTTGCCATAATAATCCAGAATCGTCTCACCAATAGCACAAAAATAACTTCATTTCGTCTTATCACTTATTGCGTCTTTCATAGTTTTAAACCGGAAATAATGTATTGAATAATAGTTGAAGCTATCATCAGAAATTCAAAGATCACCAATTCTTTCCTGCAATTCATGGAACGCATGTTTTATTCCTAAACCAAAATGCGGTCTATTTTACTATTTTAAAGGTAGTCGGTTCTAAACATACGTCTTCATAACCTAGCTATGACATCAATATTCCTGTAAATTCTATTAAGTTGTTATGTAATCGCGTTTGCATAAATATTATATATGGTATTAAATTATGGGAGATTTTGTCTCCAGACTTTGCGAATTTGTTGTAAAACTAAAACCACAATTTTGTTTAAAATTCCTCATAGAAAAAAAATCTCGTAAATGTGAGTGGTCCTGTTGTAGTGGTCGTGTTGTTTTAGCCTTTGAAAGATCAGGAATTTTACAGTTGCTATTCACATGGCTCGCTGATGCTGCTGTTTTTACTTCATCCAAGTTCATCCCAAGACCAACTCCACGATGCTTGCAGCTGCACAAAGTTTTCAATTGATGTAGCTGAAAAACTCTGGCCTCTTTCTTCATCTCCACTGTCTCTCCCTTTGGCACTTTCTTCCTGGGGCTTTTTTGGGGAGGTATAACTTGTATCTCCTTAATCCTTTTCGTGCTTTTTCTTCGTCTGTTTATCTTCTCTTTCTCCTGTTGGCTTTTTCGTTTCCTTAACGTGCGATCGTAACATGTTGGTAGTTCGTGCAGCTCACAAACTGGATGACCTGTGTTCGAATCTAGAATGTCTGTAGACTTAAGCATTGAATTAGGTACCTAGTTGCTTGTTGACTGTTGTGTGTCGTAGTTACGGTGTGCAGAAAAAAATAACTAAAACTAAACATCATAATATGATGAGCCCCACTGACATACATAATCACATCTGCAAATAAATTTTTATGAAGTCTTTCACAGGAAACATCCTTTTCTCTATTTGATTTGTAGGGTTTTTCATGAAAAACAAGAATCTTTCTTTCCTTTTTTACAAATTAGAGTTCTTCACTCTATTCGTTAAATTTTAGTTTTGGACCACTGACCTAATTTGATCTGATGTGGGTTTTCTTTCGTAGGTTCTCTCATTCACAAAATACAGTTACCTGTGGCAATCAGTTATCAACGATAACAGCTTTTATAATTCTTAAAACATTTTTAAATTCATATTTATTCGTTCGAACTGATCTGGGAGATGTACTTTCAACAATTACGATTCTAGGGTACATTTGTCATATTAACTTTAAGGAGTTCGCCATTATTTATATGATTCAGCCTTTTTTCTATAATTGCCATAATCTGTTATTTCTTATGTTATTCTATATAATAGATATATATATATATATATATATATATAATATATATATATATATATATATATATATATTCCATCGTCTCTTTGTTCTCAACACTTAAATTCATTGGCCCATCCCATTGGAAATACTGACACTAGATGCAACACAGTCCAATATATTCCATGATGCAGGAGACCATACCGACAGCTAGGCGCTGATGTATCAAATAATTATGAATGAATCCTACACCGTTCAATATGCGTCTTCGTTTAACGAACTGTTGCCTCAGTTAAACAGAGTTGCTGTTTCCTGATAATCTTTTATGGGAATTAAATTTAAGTGGTTGTAGGTTGTATAGGGTAATGGCTTTTTAAAAGCCTTCAATAGATTTAAATACAGAAATTCGATCATGGCCATCGAATACTATTGTTTTAATGTCTTTTTCGTGATCTTTAAGAGTATATATATATATATATATATATATATATATATATATATACATACATCATAACACATGGATACATACATACAACACATACATACATGCACACACAAAATATATATATATATTTTATATATATATATATATATATATATATATATATATATATATATATATATATATGTGTGTGTGTGTGTGTGTGTGTGTGTGTGTGTGTGTGTGTGTAAATCTAAAATAGCGAATGTATGTTGTGTCATTACAAACCAACCTCGTGAATAACAAAGATATCTAAAGTTCGCATGGGTCACTCACGAAAAGACAATTTGTCTTGTAAGCGAGGCCTCATGATTATTTGATATGAAATAGTCATCAACTTATTCACAGTATAACCGGGAGAATAAGCTTGAGTCAATATTGCATTATCATCGTCGTAAGTGGACACCTATTTGCCCTAAGTAGAAGTTTGCATGACAGTCAAACTTGGACGCGGTGGTGGCACGAACCTTGACATGGTCCATCAAATTCTGAATAAATTAGCAGCCCTTGAACGTGACTCGGCCAGTGTGTCTCTAGTATTCTCTAGAACCTCGGCCAGTTTGTCTCTAGTATTCTCTAGAACCTCGGCCAGTTTGTCTCTAGTATTCTATAGAGCATAAGTTCCTCGTTGGCTGAGTGGGTTACGTGCTCACCTACCAATTCGGGATTCTCGATTCGATTCCCCCCACTACCAACGCGGAATCAGAGGATTTTGTTTCTGGTGATTAGAAATGATTTTCTCGATATAAAGTGGTTCGGATACAATAAGCTGTAAGCCTCGTTGCTAGGTAACCAATTGGTTCCTAGCCACGTAAAAATATCTAATCCTTCGGGCCAGCCCTAGGAGAGCTGTTAATTAGCTCAGTAGTCTGGTTAAACTATGATATACTTATTTTTCTAGAACATCAGCGTTAAAATACTGTTCATTATATATCAGGCATTACAAAGATTTGAGTTTCTTTCGTGCCTCTGTGCCTCATTCTATAAGGCCTTCCTTGACAAATGTCATTCATTCTTTAGAAGGTTTTATAGTTTTCATATCATGAAAATCTTCGCGTTGGCAATCGACCACCATTGAAGAGGATAGCATCAAGTTAACTTTAAAGCCCATTTCTTAAACGACTGATTTTTCATACGACAAATCATTCAGTTTAGCGCTTTTTTAAAAACTGTGTCACAAGGAAGGTGCTGTTTAAGCTTAATGATAATTTACAGGCGAGTTATGGACGAATTAGATTAAGATCAGTAGTAACTTCACTGGATGATTAAGTGAGGCAAATCGACAGAAGTCTCGATAATAACAGTATTTTTTTTATATCATAATATATATATATAATATATATATAATTATAATTATATATATTATTATAATATATATATATAGTTAATATTAATATTATAATATATATATATATATATATGATTATCTTAAACCTAACAGAAAACGATCTTTTCAACATCAGTGATAAGAACTGCAAATACAATGCAAAATACATTAAACGGTGGCAATGAATTAAGCAGATGTAAGGAAATCGGTCATTGAAGTTTTGATATAGATAGTTACCTTTTGAAAAGAGCATCTGCCATTTTATCTATTTTGTATTCTTAGAATGTAAGAATTAAGTTATGGATAAACTAGATTCAATAATGAGTTGTGAATTATCATTACGGAAAACTATAAGAAATTTTTATAAACTAAAATAAAGAGGAATACAAAGGAATTTAACAAAGCACAAAAATGGGAAAAAATAGATGTCACGTTTTAAGGTTTCAAAGCATACTAAGGGATAGATAACATGACTACCACAAAGTTAATCGGTTAGTATGGGTAAAAAAAAACTGATTTATTTGACGGTCAAGACTTTGCTTAAATGTTCCACTAGAAGTATGTGAAAAAAGCGACCTGGTTAAGATCTTCAGTGGAAGTGTTTTACGAAGATAGCGTAGATAATGATGACCATTTTATGGTTAGCGATATGAAGGGCTCTTAATACTAGCCATAAAGTATTGGTCATAATCATTGAAAGTCGTTTATTGAATATATTCAATGCCTATCCACATACGTTTCAAATTGACAGATATCCTAGTTTTGCTTCGAGCATATTTTGGAGTCAAGCCCATGATAAAATGCAACGCGTTATATTTTTCCTATGATTAGTAATAATACTCTACAGGTAATGAGACCTACATTTATAATTACAGTTGTCCTCAATGAAGATATATCGCAATTTGAGCTCCTGGACGATAACCTAATGACTATAGTAGATTCACATCAAGCGTGCATCCGAGATCTAGGACAGTCCCTTACGACGTTCCTGATTGGCTGTTGATAAGCCAATGACAGAGCTGAAGAGTTTCCAGCCCCATGATTGGCTTATCAACAGCCAATTGAGAGAGTCGTAAGGGACTGGTCTAGACGTCAAATGCACGTTTGATGTGAATCTACTATAGGACTAGACGTGATACCCCATTCTTATATTACTGTTACTTAAATACCCCTGGATTAAGCCTTAGAAGAAGTAGGAGTAATGGGTAATACGACTCTGTAATGGCTCCGAGTAATCCACTTGACTAATGAGCAATTTAACTGTTCTGCGTTGTAGAGCCTCCCTTCTGGATGTCTTCCTACGCAACTTAATTGAATCCGCCCGAGAGGGATTGTGGTTATATCTATTACGCTATGTAATGGGATTGGAATAAGCCTCTTGGGAGTAATGAAATGGGACCATTACACTACAGATGATTACAATGCTCTTTCCTGTATCAGTTACTCGGGCGATGCCTCGGTCAGATCAGTATCAAGTCTGATTGATGATTCCGATTTGTGAGATATGGTGTTCGTCATTTTATACTCCTTGAGAAGAATGTTGAATGGATTGCTTGGGTACTTTTAGGAAAAATAGTAATACACACACACACACACACACACACACACACATATATATATATATATTATATATATATATATATATATATATATATATATATATATATATATATATATATATATATATATATATATATATGTATGTATGTATGTATGTATGATATGTATGTATGTATGTATATACTTCTCATGCTAGGATAAGTGAGTCCTGATGGTGCAGACTCGTACTGAAGCCTAACAAGTAGTTCGAATATATAAACACAGTGATGATGTGTGGTTTGTGGTTTATTATATATATATATATATATATATATATATATATATATATATATATATATATATATGATATATGATATATATAATATGTGTATATTTTATAGACATAGATATAAGTGTACAAAACAGCCTTAGTACTCCCGAAGATATCGTTTCTATCTGTATATAAAAAACTTACACCAAATTTAGAATTTTAGGCGGTTATTGTTGATCTGAGTTAACATCCTGTTCCGTAGCATCTGGAGTTTCTAAATAGTATGAATGTTTTCCCCTGTCAGTCCTGCTGTTAGTATTATATAGCTTTCTATTCATCTAGGTAACTGGAAACACGACTCTATATTATATAGCTTTCTATTCATCTACGTAACTGGAAACGCGCCTCTATTTCCCATTGTGCTTTCCGGACATTGGTCAAGTTAAGTATAGTTCCAGAGCATCATACCACTATACCTAAGACACTGAAACATACATTATATACCGAGCATAGAGGGGTCATGATAAAGAAATGAAATGTATACGCATGGAATTAATCAATAAAATAGAGCCAGCCTTAAGATCCCAAGGGAGACTGCGGAATTTCAAGAGTAAGTCGCCTAAAAAAAATGGAGTTATTTACACAGGGCAGGCCAACCTAAAATGAGCGTTAAAATGAATTCATAGAAAAGTCGAAGGGATGGGAAACAAATCCAAATTAATGGAAATTAAACCAGTGGTTCTTAATTGTTTCTTGATTTTATTGGGCGAGTTATCCTGCCAGTGTGTTAAATATAGCACAATGAGAAGGTATTAAAGTTAAAACAAATGCATCTCGTGGTTTAGAAATGTAAACTAAAGATCTAAACATATCTGCAGCAAATCTGAGACAACACACGCAGGTTATATAAGGGCGTGCGCTACCCAGCAGGCAAAGATTAAAACAGATTTTGGTTAATATTTTGTACATAACTTAATAATGAAGTTCAGTCGTATCATTTATGGTTTAGTCATAGCTGTCTAATAGAAAACGTATGTCTATATATGCAACAAACACACATATATATACATATATATATATATATATATATATATATATATATATATATATATATATATATATGTGTGTGTGTGTGTGTGTGTGTGTGTGTGTGTGTGTGTGTTTGTGATATGCGCGTGTGATTATGAAGCTTGTTACTTTTGTTTTTCATTTTTTTTGCGAAGTACTATGCATACTTTAATGTTATAAAAAAAAGACACACATAATTTGATATGGGCTTCTCCGGTTGTGTACTGTAACCTTAGTTAGTTTCCCTAAAAAAACATTTCCTAATTGAGCGAATGAGTGCAGATTAGACACCTTCGAAAACAAACCCATAAGACTGCTGCTGCTTCTGATGATGATGATGATGATGATGCTTTATAAAGTGCCTAAGATTTTATGGTACACATATGTGAGATCGGCCAGTAATTATTGTAGTGACTATACATTTTATGATAATTTTCAGTAAGCTGCCCTATATATTTACGCAATATTTGATGCGCGTAACAGAAAAGCCCTGATAAAACTACATTATTTCAGTATACCAAAATTTTTATCTCAAAGAAGAATCGCACCTTCTCTCCCGGTTAGCAACACCCGATAAAAATGGCAAAAGGAAAAGTTAACGATTTATAACGGTGGAACTTTGGCCGTTCATCAGCAGTGACCAGAACGTTTTCATGTAGACCAAAAAAGTCTAAGGGGGAAAAAGCAATCAACGGTGATTTATGAAAATACAGTGCTTTGTCTTATCCGTTTTCTGCGTTTATCATCCTTTTCTAATGAAAGAAGACAAATTTTGACTTTGGAAGAAGTTAGATTTCCTTAAAAACATTTTTTTTTTAAATTTTCGTATATCTATGCATTGGGCACTTCCTCTTTTGTTTCACTCCCGTAACTATATGAGTCTTAGCTTTTGCTTGTAAGTTTCTCCTTTTTAATTATTTAATTATTCTTTCCCTACGAGCTTGTCCCTATTTGGTTCGCTGTAATGGTTCTTCAACACACTCTTCCATCTCCCTCAGTTCAGTGCATCCTCCTCGCTCAATCCCAGCTTCCTCATATCTCTCTTCACACAGTCAATCCATCGCAATTTTGGTCTATCTAAGCATCCCTCACCTGGCAGTCCAATTTTTTTTTATTATTATTTAATACCAACGCATTTTTTTTCTGCGAGGAGGGGGGAAATCTCGTTAAAAAAAATCTGTATAAAATGTTACTGTAGCTCAGAATATAGCGTATCAAATTCTCTAACTAGAAGTCTCAATGATGAAACGAGGGGCGGAAGGCAAGATGCATGATGTTACAGACAAAAATATCACGGTACATAGCGCGTCCGGTATAGTAGGTGGAACTGCAAATGTTTATAGTATTTACTGCATTGTCATTTTCAAAATACTCTTTTACTCCTTTTTTTCTTTCTATAAGTTCCTATTACTTTCTAATAAACTACTTTATCCACAAACATGCTAGATTTAGTGGTTCTACGTTGCTTTACCCCGTAGGGGGATAGTGGCGTCAGTGCACCTCATGCGGTGCCATGTAGGCATTACTTAAGATTCTTTGCAGTGTCCCTTCGGCCCCTAGCAGTAACCCATTTTCATTCCTTTTACTTTACCTCCATTCATATTCACTTTCTTCCATCTTACTGTCCACCCTTTCGTAACAATTGTTTCAAAGTGCAACTGCTTTAAGGTTTTCCTCCTGTTACCCCTTTCAGACATTGTACTGTCAATTTCCGTTTCAGCGCTGATTGGCCTTGATTACCACCGTGTTTGCATATATGACAAAAGTCTATAAATCAGTCAATAAATCAATCTACATTGCTTTACAAAATAAGTGGGTAGAGCTGACATAGAAATTACTCGACTTAGAATCACTGTATGTTTTGGGTGGTCTTTATAAATCTTCGGATATTTTAACACGTATACGTTGATATATTAGTCTGTGTTCGATATCGTCCATAACGCCATGTCCACATGGTCAAACTCTGTCTGCTGACACAAAGACATTGTCTGTAAATGGTCAATTTAAGCGGACAAAGCCACGAAATGTCCGTGTTTGCTGTTAAAGAGGGCACAAACAATACTCTTGTTCTGACTTTGAATATGAAACGACGACGCTGCCAGACAATATCAGTTTCCAGTCTGTTTCTATCCTGACTGAGTTAAGAACGTTTTTTATTTTTTCTTAGATTCATTACTGTGCATCATGTCCAACTCAAACACGCATTGGTCTCGGGATAACATTATTGAATTAATTGAATTATTGCACTAACATGAATGTTTGTGGAAAGTAAAAAGTGATTCTTATAGGAATAGAAACCAACGTGCTGCAGCCCTCATTGTTATCGTACCGTATTACACTACCACCACACGCTGCCTCGACTTGCTGCCGACTGATCTGTGATTACCTATAAAGCCCGTAACCCACCTGTTCTGTAGCTCTACCGTTTGGACGAAGTTTAGGTCAGAGTTCGCATACTTTGTATGGTAGAGACATAGTCTGAAGACAGAGTTCGACCGTGTGGACGCGACATAAGTTTACCTCTGAAAATCTAATGGTAAAGATCAGCAGTACTTGGCTGACTCATACATTATTGTTTGGGAAACTACGTCATTACATACATACTGAAATGACGGATTAATTGTGTTTTGTTAGTGCATGCGCGTACTTTAGGAATCCCAAAATACATTCCTCTTTCAATACGCCGTTAGGTGTTTGTAACTTCAATCTTATTATCAATCATAACACTACCTAGAATACAACCCATGGTTTAAACTCAGCACAAAAGTTACATTCGAAATTGCGTTTACTTCAAATTCGCTTCGTGAGAGAAACCAGATTCGCTGAACAGCAGCACTAATACACAGTAAATGTTCCTCTCTGTCGAACTTCTCAGTTCCAGAGGTCTTTTATTCTTCAATCTTCACACTGTTGGACTGTGGAACAACCTCCCAGAGGATGTTGTACTGTTAGAACTTGAGTAGTTCAAGCGAAAATGCAGTGCATTAATACATTAATTCTATTCTTTATGCATTTTAATAAATTATTATTTATTCATCCTTAGATTAACTTCTTTTCCTATTTAAAAAAAAGTGGTATCTCTTCTTACTGTATTTCCCTTTACTTCCTCTTACTTCTTCCTGATGAAAGCCATATTGATTGGAAGCTTGAATTTCAAGTCAGTGGCCCCTTTGTGCTTGTTCCATATAAAAAGGTGTTATCTGCTGAGTAATAATAATAATAATAATAATATAATAATAATCAATAATAAATAATAATAATAATAATAATAATAATAATAAAAAGATTAGTAGCAGAACTGATGGGGATTCAACCACCAACACCACCACCACAACCAACCCAACAGAAACCAAAACAGCAACCAATCCTTGGAAAACGGCGCCTGGCAAAAGCAAATCTTGGTGATGAGATCTGACTTGAGTAAACTGAAAGAGATGGCAGAAAAAAAGGCTAAGAAGCAAGAAAACAAGGGAGGAACTCAACGAGAAATACTAAGTACAAGAGAAGGGACTAAACAACACAATAGAAGATGTAAAACAGAGGCTTAAGGCCAAAGCACATAAGATACCAACAGAACAAACTATTCGGAACCAACCAGAAAAGACTATACAGCCAACTAAGAGGGGAAGACAACCACCCAGAAATTCCTGAAGCCGAACCAAGTAAGAGACTCTGGGAAAACATATGAAGTAATCCGGTATCACACAACAAACATGCAACATGGCTCCAGGAAGTCAAGGAAGAAGAAACAGGGAGAATAAAACAAAACGATTCACAGAGATCACGACAGACACAGTTAGACACCAACTAAAGAAAATGCCAAACTGGAAAGCCCCAGGTCCCGATGAAGTCCATGGATACTGGCTCAAAAACTTCAAGGCCCTACACCCACGAATAGCAGAACAACTCCAGCATTGTATCTCAAATCACCATGCACCCAAATGGATGACCACAGGAAGAACATCCTTAGTACAAAAAGACAAGAGTAAGGGAAATATAGCCAGTAACTACAGGCCTATCACCTGCCTACCAATAATGTGGAAGTTACTAACAGGTATCATCAGTGAAGGGCTATACAATTACCTAGAGGAGACAAACACCATCCCCCACCAACAGAAAGGCTGCAGAAGGAAGTGTAAGGGCACAAAAAAACCGCTCCTGATAGACAAAATGGTAATGAAGAACAGTAGGAGAAGGAAAACCAACCTAAGCATGGCATGGATAGACTATAAGGAAGCCTTCGACATGATACCACACACATGGCTAATAGAATGCCTGAAAATATATGGGGCAGAGGAAAACACCATCAGCTTCCTCAAAATACATGCGCAACTGGAATACAATACTTACAAGCTCTGGAATAAGACTAGCAGAGGTTAATATCAGGAGAGGGATCTTCCAGGGCGACTCACTGTCCCCACTACTCTTCGTAGTAGCCATGATTCCCATGACAAAAGTACTACAGAAGATGGATGCCGGGTACCAACTCAAGAAAAGAGGCAACAGAATCAACCATCTGATGTTCATGGACGACATCAAGCTGTATGGTAAGAGCATCAAGGAAATAGATACCCTAATCCAGACTGTAAGGATTGTATCTGGGGACATCAGGATGGAGTTTGGAATAGAAAAAAAATGCGCCTTAGTCAACATACAAAAAGGCAAAGTAACGAGAACTGAAGGGATAAAGCTACCAGATGGGAGCAACATCAAACACATAGATGAGACAGGATACAAATACCTGGGAATAATGGAAGGAGGGATATAAAACACCAAGAGATGAAGGACACGATCAGGAAAGAAAATATATGCAGAGGACTCAAGGCGATACCCAAGTCAAAACTCAACGCCGGAAATATGATAAAAGCCATAAACATATGGGCAGTGCCAGTAATCAGATACAGCGCAGGAATAGTGGAATGGACGAAGGCAGAACTCCGCAGCATAGATCAGAAAACCACCGGAAACATATGACAATACACAAAGCACTACACCCAAGAGCAAATACGGACAGACTATACATAACACGAAAGGAAGGATAGGGAGAGGACTACTAAGTATAGAGGACTGCGTCCAACACAGAGAACAGAGCACTGGGGGGGGGCAATATCTGAAAACCAGTGAAGACGAATGGCTAAAGAGTGCATGGGAAGAAGGACTAATAAAAGTAGACGAAGACCCAGAAATATACAGAGACAGGAGAATGACAGACAGAACAGAGGACTGGCACAACAAACCACTGCACGGACAATACATGAGACAGACTAAAGAACTAGCCAGCGATGACACTGGCAATGGCTACAGAGGGGAGAGCTAAAGAAGGAAACTGAAGGAATGATAACAGCGGCACAAGATCAGGCCCTAAAGTAACCAGATATGTTCAAAGAACGATAGATGGAAATAACATCTCTCCCATATGTAGGAAGTGCAATACGAAAAATGAAACCATAAACCACATAGCAAGCGAATGCCCGGCACTTGCACAGAACCAGTACAAAAAGAGCATGATACAGTGGCAAAAGCCCTCCACTGGACCTGTGCAAGAAACATCAGCTACCTTGCAAGTAATAAGTGGTACGAGCACCAACCTGAGGGAGTGATAGAAACGATCAGGCAAAGATCCTCTGGGACTATGGTATCAGGACGGATAGGGTGATACGTGCAAACAGACCAGACGTGACGTTGATTTGACAAAGTCAAGAAGAAAGTATCACTCATTGATGTCGCAATACCATGGGACACCGAGTAGAAGAGAAGAGAGGGACAAAATGGGATGGAAGTATCAAGATCTGAAAATAGAAATAAGAAGGATATGGGATATGCCAGTGGAAAATCGTACCCATAATCATAGGAGCACTAGGCACGATCCCAAGATCCTTGAAAAGGAATCTAGAAAAACTAGAGGCTGAAGTAGTTTCCGGGCCTCATGCAGAAGAGTGTGATCC
>NC_087207.1:31009541-31012041 GCF_015104395.2 Macrobrachium nipponense | reverse complement strand
AAACATAGAACGTTTAAAAGATTCCTCTAGTTAGCTGAAAAAACCCCGCAACATTGAATAATAAAGAGGCCAGGGTTCTCTGAGTTCCAGTCCAAAGAACCAAAGAATATTTTTTGATAACTGGTCTTTGATCCTTTCTTCACAGAGTTCTGAATTCACCACAAAGCCTGAATGTTGAAAGAGGCTCAGTGTACGAGAGAATACATCCATAAAAGTTACACATACGAAGAGACTCTACAAAGATATTAAGCCTATTGTACTGGGAATTGCAATGCAAATGAAAAATGAAATCCAAATATATACTAGACACAATAAAGAAATTAAGAATGTTTTCTATTTCGTTACACATTTGTGAAATGTTCTTCATAGCAGTTACTTTTGGCAGTTCATGATATGTTTTATTGATTAGTTAGCTTATTCTATAGGAATGTCCACTTTTTAATTTGATTGGTTATTTATTTTTGAGAAGTCAAGACTTTTATCAACACAATCGTCATTTAACTGTTTAATTTGTTCAATTCTTAACAGTTAACAGAAAAAACGAACAATCACAATGAAAAAACTGGTAAGCGAAGATAAAGTAAAAACCTCTCTCTCTCTCTCTCTCTCTCTCTCTCTCTCTCTCTCTCTCTCTCTCTCTCTCTCTCTCTCTCCATACCTGTTGTCAAAATGTCAGCAATATAGAAAGTAATTACGTAATTAAATTCTATTTCAGTAATAATCTACCTCAGAAGATTAGCGTCATTCCTTAATGTTTTTTATTATGTAAATTCTGTTCGTCCGTTTAGCATCATTTAATACTAATTCTTCTCTTTTTCTTTATATATATTACGCTCTGCACAGAGAACTGACAAATTTTAATCCAAATCTCATTGCAAATTTCGGTCTTTTTTTATATGTTTATCATATAGAATTCCTTACTGTCTGTGCGTCTGTATACCTGTTATTATCATCGAGTAAATAAACGCAGTTGCACATATGACAAAGTACTGCATATGCATGATATATAAATATATTAAAACCTGAATGAACAGTTTTTTAGTATTCATATATCCCGCGAGGCACTTACAGCCACATTCATTTTAACTGATATGATTTATTTACCGCATTCTTGAAACTAAGCTGCTAATCTCTTCCCCAACGCCCATTTCCATTTGTCAATTATATAAAATATATCAATGTTTTGAACACCGGTAATCTTATAAGCTTTACTGATACACTGGTACATTTTCACATTATAAAAGTATGTAATCTATGTCAGCAATAATTCTAACGTTCATCTCTAATTCCTTTCAGCTAACATTAACCTAATTTCATTAACCTAATTCCATTTCAGAAAAATAAATAAAACAAGCATTGATGATCAGTGGCAAAATTTCTACATTATGTCATTATTAATTCATCTTACGAAATTTAAACCATAGCTGAGCCATATATATATATATGTATATATATATATATATATATATATATATTAATATCATATATATGTATGTATTTGTGTGTGTATATTATATAATATATATATTATATATAGATATATATATAATATTATAGAATATATAGTAATATGGCCGCTAAAAATTTTCTGTTAAAACAGATATCCATCTAATAAAAGGAGCCCATAAAAACACCAAAATATGGAGAGAGAAATACTATTTTTCAGAGACTGCTGTCTCTCTCTTCAGGTAGATGAATGAGAAAAGTTACAGAATAGGTGGTATTTATACCAAGAGGTCCATCCACAGGTAAGCCAATTTAGTTCACTCCCGCTGATAATCTTCCTTTAATCTTCTTAAGCGTCGGTTGAATGAAAACCTTGTCGATGACATCTGTGTCACATGCTCCCTTTGAGATATTCATTACCTGCCTCTCTTTAATCAAGGTCAATTCCATCATTTGACTCATGTACCAGCAGTTGCTGCTATAAATTATACGTGACAAATTCCAGTTTATCCTATGGTTAGGTTCATTTATATGGTTGAAAATAGCCGAGTTCTGTTGGCCATACCTAACTGACCGTTTTAGCTGTATTAATCTCTGGGGAAGTGATTTTCCTGTAAATCCGATGTAAGATTTCGTAAACGCCTGTGTCCTTGGGGGATGTCTTTGTTGGACGTTAATCAGGGATTTGGCTAAGGTATTTGGGTAAGTAAATGCAAAATGGTTAGATTTTCCGAGGGTCTGAGTCACCGTCTTAATCCTGTCCAAGGTGTGTCTCTGGTCTTGTCTTGAGGGGGTCGGTAGAAAATTACGTTTGCTTTGTGAATTGCTTTCTCAATTATATGGCCAGGATACCTCAAAGACGAAAGCTGCTTACGAATTAGTTCAAATTCTTTTTCCAGGAAATCTGGAGAACAAATTCATAAGGCTCTTAAGAGTAGGTTGCTGGCTACGCCTATCTTGATAGGAATGTCATGATAGCTGAAGTAGTGACTGAAGTAAAGTGAGAACGTTGGTTTTCTGTATGTGTTAAGTTTGTATTCTGTCATGTCTCTGA
>NC_087207.1:30974541-30999541 GCF_015104395.2 Macrobrachium nipponense | reverse complement strand
TTTAATTTCCTGAAAAGAAAACTATTGTGCCAGCTTCGTCTGTCCGCCCGCACTTTCTCTGCCCGCCCTCAGATCTTAAAAACTACCAAGGCTAGAGAGGTCTGCAAATTGGTTTGTTGATCATTCACCCTCTAATCATCGATCATACCAAATTCCAGCCCTCTAGCCTGTGGAGCTTTTCTTTTATATAATGTTAAATTGTAACGGTAATCGTGCGTCTGCCAGCCATATAAGCCAGGCCACCACCTGGCCGTGGTTCAAGGTTCATGCGCCGCGGCTCGCACAGCATTATCGATTGAGCCGAAGAAACTTCGTGTTTCATTATTCGACTGGTCTATATGTGAGCATATCCTGACTCAGATTCCTGAATTTATTTATGGAAATTTATAGATTTATTAAAAATAATAATTGAAATATTCAATTACATTATATCTTCCTTCTTGTTTAGATAAATATATTGTGGGTCATGTTTCGATCAGATCTGATGGTTATATATCAACGTTTAACTTTCAGAATTTTAAACCTGAAGAAAATGTTGAGTTTTATTTGACAGACGTCAGTGGTTCAAAGCCACTAATTTATGAAGTTAATTAAAACGATACAATCAAATTTCTTGGGAACAAATTATCTTTTTCTCAAAAATCAAGGGTTGATCCTACTGAGTCATAGTTCAATCCTTTGGCTTTCGTAACTAATATATTATTATGTTTTAAAGAATCCTGGAAAATTTGCCATTTCTTTTGATCATTCCACAGGGAATCTCTTTAACATAGGTACAGGTGGAAAGTAAAGATTTTATTTATAAGAAAATCAGTTAAGGTGAACTGACTTTTATTGCCTGATATTTTCAAAATCTTATCACGTGAGAAGGCAATGCATTATATGAGACCTTTACTTGCATACCCTGTCAGATTATTTACTAAACTCATTGCGGGAAAATATTATAGCAAATTCACATCAACCGTGCATTTGATGTTTAGGCCAGTCCCTTACGACGCTCCTGATTGGCTGTTGGTAAGCCAATCACAGGGCTGGAAACTCTGCCTCTCTCGAAAGTTCACATGGGTAGGATCTATGTTCTACTTCTCCTGAGGGCTACGTCTTTCAAAAGTATCCCTCAGGAGAGGTGGAACATACATCCTGCCTATGTGAACTCTCGAGAGAGACTGAGAGTTTCCAGCCCTGTGATTGGCTTATCAACAGCCAATCAGGAGCGTCGTAAGGGACTGGCCTAGACATCAAATGCACGGTTGATGTGAATCGACTATAGTACTACAAGGTTATTGATAATAGTCTTAATAATTCCAGAATCTTTCCTAGATAGTTAACCCCCCTCCCCCGCATCCAATAAGGTTTAAACTCGGTATGTATCCACCTTTGCGGCGTGTTTAGTACAAACCCGTTAGGGATGACCGTAAAAACGTAAACAAAAGGCTCTAAATACCATAAATATAATGACCTTCAAGAAATATCAGTCCAAGGTAAAGACACCTGAAAACCCTTGGGGGTCACCATCTAGGAAAGATCCCAATTTCGTGATTATTGTTATCGATACAATCCAGCATTTTTTTTCTTTTACCGAGTCACGTAAAATTCTTATTCCTCAGTTAGAAAGTTCCAGAGCGTGACTTACATTATTGAATTAATGTTACATGGGAGATGAAACTCTTTTAAACAAATGTTATTAGTGGTCTTTCAAAATGTATT
Source organism: Macrobrachium nipponense (assembly GCF_015104395.2). Taxonomy (NCBI): domain Eukaryota; kingdom Metazoa; phylum Arthropoda; class Malacostraca; order Decapoda; family Palaemonidae; genus Macrobrachium; species Macrobrachium nipponense. The sequence goes on along the minus strand of NC_087207.1, from coordinate 30,997,834 downwards.
GCTTTAAAATAAATTTTTTGTCCCGGTTATTACTTGTATACGATTGTTTTAAGGCTTTTACCACAATGATAACCTTTGATGTTTATTCTGCCCTTTTCTTGAATTACTTGTCATGTTCACTTCAAATTCCACTGAACACCCGGTTTTCAAACTTGCCTAACCTGGTTATCATTACGAATATTAGTTCAGACAATGATTCTAATTGTTGGAATTTCCACTTAAGATATACCTCAGTCTATGCGGTTCCCTCTTACCTAACCTACTTATTGCTATTTTATTCGTTTTTGTCTATGTTATAAGTTACAGTCAAGTTCACTTATGATTTAGCGTTCAAAAATTAATTCATCATAATTATGAGGAATATTCAGTGACCTGGCTAGTTTAGGTATATTCGTTTTTTTTTTCAATCGTTATTTGTCAATTATAACGTTTTTCTTTGCATCTACAGTTACCCTTGTTTCACTTTTCTTATAAAATCTTCAGCCCATCTGTTTTGCCTGCTTCATCAACCGCGTAGATATTAATAGATTTCTTGTCATTGGGTTTAATTACAATTCTATAAGTTTGCTGTATTCTAAAGGAGTGGTTCTATTTTTACTGTTTTTCACATAACATCCACATCGGTCTTTTAACTAACCCACTTCCTCTCCACATAAGCCCTTTCCCCCATCCCCACCCCCATCCCCCCAACCAATCCACTTTCGCCATCTCTGTGATCTATTAGGTATCATAACCCGTATTATATGGGGGACGTCTTTATGGATGGGCCCTGCCATCTATTCCCGATGTGTCAGCGTTTGAAAAATGTTACGATCCCACTGAGGACCGTATTGCTGTTATGGAGACGAGAGGAAGGGGAATTATCATTTTTTCGGGTCGAGACATGGAATCGTTTCCCAGTAGAACGAATGTCCCGACCCCCGATTATTTCCGTAGGTTTACGGCCGGAAATGGGAATAACATGCAAAATATGGCGAAATATTGGCAATGCCTCTGTAGATATACTGCTGAGTGGGAGAGCTTACATTCCACGTAGCAGTTTTATTGGATTCATATTTTTGTTATTTAAGCGCTTGCGGGTTTTTTATGCAATGACCCGATGCACTTTTTTTTAGTAGGCTCAAAGGTAATATTTAAAAGGACGAAACTATTCTCTACTCCGTTTAGTCCTTTCATATGTGGGCCTACTCTCAACGTCGCTGTTCTTACGAGCCTTTTTTTGTTTTTGACGAATTGATAAGTGTTAAAGCCAGCCAGTATTTGGTTGGAAAGCTTTAAATTACGTGGACGAAAGGTCATCTGCACTTGTAGTATCTGCTAATTCTCTCTCTCTCTCTCTCTCTCTCTCTTTTTTTTATTTATTTATTTATTTTTTCAAATTGGTCGACATCGAAATCGGTATTCATATTTGCAGAAAGATAACCGATTATGTGATCAAAAAGCACCCACGAAAAGAATTATTAATGGGCAGTGCTCAGCAAGCATTATCAACGCTGCTGCCAAGAGATAAAAAAAAACAAGTGCAAAGCAAACATGACAAAATATGACCTCTAATAAATATGGAGACTTCGATCTCGAAAGCAACCTAGTTGTCAGTCAATTCAATAATGTGGTCATCTTCTCCCCTCCCTGTTCTATTCTGAATCATGCAATCTGCTTCATTTGAGGAACGCATTATTTCAGAGCTTATTTGAGTGGCTATTCCAGTCTTGTTCTCTTACTAATAAAATGTGAGTGAGATTAGTAATCAATACATTTATTCTTGGAGTTTAATGAACAAAGAAGTTTATGTAAAGAAAGGGGTTTTCATAATTTTACAACTCTCACGTAATATGGTATATTTCACTCCTTTCTTTACATAAACTTCTTTGTTCATTAACTTCCAATAATAGATACTTTGGTTACTAATTTCATTCACATTTTGTTAATTATATATATATATATATATATATATATATATATATATATATATACTATATATATATATATGTATATATATAATATATATATATATATATATATATATATATATATATATATATATATATAAGAGAACAAGACCGAAAGAACTACTCATATAAGCTATAAATTAATATATAATATATATATATATTATATAATATTAAATATATAATATATATACGTATATATTATATATATATTATTAGAATAATATATTATATATATATATACAGGTATATATATAATATATGTTATATGAAATATATATATATATATATATATATCTATATATATATATATACTATATATATATATATATATATATATATATATATATATACACGTATATATATATATGTATATGTATATATATATATATAATATATATATATATATATTATTATATATATATGTTATCTATAATATATTTATTTATTATATATAATTATATATATCCTATTATATATATATCATATATATATCATATATCTATACTATATATATATCTTATTATATATATATATATATATATATATATATATATATATATATATATATGAATCATATCACATTACCGTGATTCATTTATATACATCGAGCTACAATGTCCTTTAATATCTAATTCGCTCTACCTCGGAATTAATATATATTCATATAGCTTAACCGAAGGGGAGTTTTTTTTTTTTTTTTTTTTTTTACACGATAATAGATTTGCCTGGTCCCAGGCGCGAACCTAAGAAGCCATTCAAATTCAGGACGTCAGTGGGAAGCTTTTACCTACCCCACCACCGTAAAACGCTTCCACTGACGTCCTGGATTTGAATGGCTTCTTAGGTTTGCGCCTGGGACCAGGCAAATCTATTATCGTGTAAAAAAAAAAAAAAAAAAAAAAAAAAAAAAATTCCGTTCGGTTAAGCATATATGAAAATCTATAATTCCGAGGTAGAGTGAATTAGATATTAAAGGACATTGTAGCTCGATGTGTATATATATATATATATATATATATATATATATATATATATATATATATATACTTGTTGTCCACTGATGATTTAGTCATATAACATATTCTCGCACGAATGTTGAATACTGGCTTCTAGTCTTTCTAGATTCAAGAAATGCTCCCTAAATTTTTAATGCTGCCATTATATAGTTAAGTTTCCTTTTATTTATTTTATTGGCACTACTGTGTGATATCCATAAGGTTACTATGCTTATAAACTAACAAGACGTACTGATGCCTCGTTTCTTTTATATACTGCACTACTGCTCACTCTACTGCATAAAGGTGACCTGGTTTCAGAAGCCCTAATGACCCCCTGGAATCATTTATAGCAATGTATAGATAAAGTGAAAATGGCTATTCCAAAAAGAGTTTCAAAAAAGTTCCAAGAAAAGTTCTAAGAAAAGTTCTAAGGTCATCAGTCATCAACTGTACTTGATTCCCTGAAACACGTGACAGCGATATTCTGCTTAATAAATCTTTAGAGAAATGTTTGCGTTCCACATACTCTTGGAAATATGGTATTTTGGGTGGAGAGTTACGTAATTGAAATACTTTCCAAGATTGAATTATGTTCCTCCATTTAAGCTTTTAGATGATTCCCTGTGAAAAATTGCGATGTAGAGTAGGGACAGTTATACAAGATGTCTGGATATGTGGTATTATCCAAGTATATTCCACAATCACGTGATAAAATAGGTTCTTTAGATATTCAATAGGCCTAAAGCTGAACATCGGCTGTCCTTTATTTTCGAAAAATTACTCATTTTCATTGGCAAAGTAACAACCCTATATCTGAATGCTTTTTCATTTTCATTTTTCTTGTGTTTGGCCTCGAATAGATATTTTCCTTAAGTTGTGCCAAGTCAGTACTGAGTTAAATTGTGTTGCAGAGAGAAACATTACATTAGACCAAAATACGAGAAAGCCTCGGTATTAGGAATCCAAATAGAGGGTATTTTGTACAAGGAACACGAAATTACGCCATCGTCATTTTTGTCTCTGCTTCTGGAAGGCTCTTTATTGCAGAGTAAAGTAGAGAATTTAGTCATTAACCGTAATTATTTTGTAGTTTTGCTGCTCCGACTCAAATACATCCCTCTGCCTCACTTATTCCTTTTCTTTGTGAATTTGAGAAAAGCCGTAATTTGGCAAGGACGAGGCTACCGAAAGCACGCAAAGTATCATCAAGGAAATATAGCAATCTATGGCAAAAGAAATCCTACTTCAACCAGGGTCTTACAAATTTTTTGGAATCCGTCATATTTTATTTGTAACTGCATTATTTGACAAGTCTTTTATCTGCACTTGCTGTAACCGTTCACTGTATGATCAGAAATCGTGCATCAATAAGAAAATTTTACATTAACGTGAACTTGCAAAAATGCTCTTTTGAAACCAGTCAAGCAAACATAACATTCTTCAGGTCTCTTCGCATCATTTATACAGATATCGTAAATCTTTTACCTTTTAAGTGAATTTATTTAGTCCAAACAATTTAATTTGATACAGAAATGTAATGGACCCAAGCAAAGAGCCAGTTTTACAAGCAAATGAAATCAGTCAGTCACAGTGACTATGGATATCATCATCAGTAAATGGCTCAGTAGTTGTGCTGATAGCATTCTAACTGAACTATACTCTGTTTTTTTCCATCTGTCCATCCGCCTGTGGTGTTTCCGTATGGTAACACTGCGTCCCGGGCTTTAGATAGTTACATTCAGCTTACATTCAACAATGATAATAATATCCTATTTCGAATATTAACGGTGTACTTCGCATACAGTAAATTATTTAAAGCTCGGGACGCAGTGTTACCATACAAAAACACCACAGGCGGATGGACAGATGGAAAAAAACAGAGTATAGTAATAGTAACAATTAAAAAATACTCCTAGTAGCTATGAGTCTTAAAATAGGGAAACAAATCCGTAGTTATGTGTACGTACATAATTCAAGATAAATTTGTACATATAGCTTTCTGGAATCTGTTCTATTCCTCTTTTCAGAATGAAAATATGAAAAGAATAGGTTCCCGAAGCTGTCTGTGCAGATGTATCTTGAATTACATATATATATATATATATATATATATATATATATATTATATATATATATATTATATATATATACCTATATATATATGCATACATACATACAAATAAAAACAATATTAAACTAACACTATCATTTCTGATAAATCACTAGCAAGTTATGAGTTACGTCAACGTAGCATCAACTTTATTTTTTTATTATATCCCCGATAAATCTACGAAAGGTGTCTGATACTGGGACGGAAGGTGACAAAGAGAGCAGAGCAGCTTCTTAAGCCCCAAATTTGCATATATATTACGTTAGGATGTTTTGAGTTTCCAATCTCCTCAGCACTGGGATTTGAGGCTGTTATTGCGCCTTCGCACGCTTACTGTTCCCCGCCCATGTTTTGTAAATAAGGTAAACAATGCAGTTATTTGGGTGACGTGTTGACAGAATTACTATTGATGTGCTTATGAATAACGTAACTCGCTCATTCATACGTTTCAAGACTAAATTAAAACGCGAGAGGGTTGTTACGCGTTTATAACTCTGTTTCTTGCCAAGAACATGGATTATCTTATGTAGTTGAGGTATATTTTTCCTTTCTATTCAATATCAAGGCTGAAATAGAACTTGCATTGATATTTCTCTGTTAGTTACTACCCCAATGCTGTACCATGAAGAAAATCAAATTGTTTAAGAAGGTCTATTTTTTTCATAAGAAAAATAAAACTGAGTAACTGAATCATCTATAAATTTTTCAGAATAAAGTATATAAGTTTTGCAGCATTAGCAAAAAATTGTTTGAGGAAGAATTAAGTAATCAATTGGCTTCTGTTATATGAAGTTATTTCTGTGTGGTCGTATTTCCATTCAGTCAAACGGAACTTCATTTAAACGAGAAAGTAATAAATGGCGACTATTTCAAAATGTTGAATGGTTACTTCACAATGAAACTTCCTAAGTAATACTTTAACCCCGAACATTACTTTTTTTCATAAATGTATGTATTATGGTAATTTCCATAAAATCCTAACCAAAGCATTTAGACGTCCCTATTGAAACATTTCAGCTCTTGTCGCTTTTCAGTAAAAAATGGAGGGAATAAATAGACGAGAGAGAGAGAGAGAGAGAGAGAGAGCGCCACGTCAAAATCGATTTATAATCTCGCAGCCGAATTCATTTTTGTAACACGAGCAATTTTGCATAATATCCCGCAATTCCTAGAGTTAATCCTTTGATTAAATGTGGCATGACCCAAGATCATTACAACGACTGGTCGTATCTGAACCTTCCAATGACAGGTAGACCGTAAGACATTTTTGCTTGTAGTATATGTGTAGGGACTTGTTACTGTTCATGGTCGATAGAGGAGGGCAGGTGATTCATGCTTAAGAGCAGGTCACGAGCAGACCTCACTCTCTTTGTTCGGCCGCATTTTCACACGGAAGAGGTCGTCACTGTTTTGAGGCGCTAAAAAAGCTGTGATCATACTTTCTTCACCATATAACTACGAAAGGGTTTCGCTTCATCATCCTTGAGAAGGGTTGCTTTAACGATGTTCTCTCGTGTTTCTACTTGCGTTCTCTGCCGTTTTAGTGTAATTATAAAGTAATTACGCTTGTATAATTATATTTCTTGCTATGTTTTTTTAAAGAAAGTGGATTATCATAGTTAGTTGAGGTATATTTTTCCTTCTATTCGCTATCAAGGCTCAAAAGGAATTTATCGTATGGATATTTCTCTGTAAGTTACTACTCCCATGCGATACCAAGATGGAAATAAAATTTATTATTTTGTTAGTGAGGCTTTACTTGTTTCGAAATATATTCGTTCCTCGTACAAAGCAATATGAGTTTTTCCGTTTTGTTCTTCTAGAAGAAAAGCGACATGGATTAATGTCAAGCTTTGTAATCTCACTTAAATGGAAAGTGATTTATTAAATTCTTCAGTCGTAACTTCAGTTTCTGTATAACATCCAAGTCCTTGCACGAGTGAACTTCCTGCGATTCTTTCGCTTTCTTTTTTAAAGACAAAAGAACAATTTTATTGGAAATTTGACTCTCCTGTCTAGCACACTAAAAGATAAAAAGAATATAGAGGATGACCGAAGCGCAAGTTTTTCATTACAAGCAGAGTCTTACAATTTATTATGAATTATTCTTTAATAATGAACGCTATATCGGTTAAGCGGCAAGTACCATGACTCAATATATAGAATTAATCAGTGACCTTCTCAGTCTTTTTGTCTGAAAATCGACTGATTGTTTCCTATGTATCAATTGTCTGTCAAAGGTCAAGACTTCTCGGGTTAAAAACAGGTTTTCATTTGGGAAAGAGCTTGTATCGTCTTTCTTATGGAGGAGTTAAAAGAATGCTGAATTGCAAGTTGTTTGAAAATATGTCCTATTTTTTTTAAGTAGTAGGAAAAACTTAATTTCGTATGACCCAACAGGTTAAATAAAAGGAGTGTGTGTGTGTGTGTGTGAATCAATCTTTGATAATTTTCATCTCTTTTATGTTAGTGCAAGCAGGCAAAGACATCCACAAGTTCCTATTCTCATATCTCATATATCACTGGGCTGCGGAAGAATCTGCCATCGTGACGTACAACCTCTTAAAGGATTCCCAACTATTCCTCATTCTAGTTCGCACTTTCTCTCGGGTGTCGTTCTTAAAAAGCCTTCGGAAATAGTCGTCATTCCTCGGAAGACATTCATTCATTCATTCATTCCCAAGTCCTCAGAAGATTCCTTCGCTGCCTCCTAAAGTATTTTAAAGGATTTCAACTGCGAGCCCAACGTTCTTCTATTGCTTTGAATATAGGCCATTATGCTTGTTTTACTGTTTGAAATGATCCGCATGGTAATTTAATTTATATATATCTAATATAATCTATAGATATATTAATAGTAGGGGGGATATCTAATATATATATATATTATATATTAATAATGTATCTATATATATATATATTGTTAATATCTATATATTATAATATTAAATTTTATGTATTTCTGTATATATGTATATATATGTATATATAATCTATTAAATCTATATTATATATGTATTTATGTATTATATTGTATTTATCGTATACTATAATCTCTAATCTATACATATATATCTATACATATATTAATATCTATATATATATGTATATATTATCTTTGTATATTTTGGTATAGATATATATATATATATATATATATATATATATATATATATATATATTTTATATATTTTGTATATATAGATTATATCTATATATATATATATTTGTGTATATATATATATATATATATATATATATATATATATATATATATAAATTGTCAAAAACTGTAGATATGAGCTCATCAAGTTATGAAAAATTAATCATCCAGATTAAGCTAAAATATACCTCATAGTTAATATAAATCTTTCGTTCATCAGGAACAAATGAGGCTATATGGAACTTCCTATTCAAGATATCAAAACGTTGACATATCCAAAATTAACGTAGATATTATGTGTATCAACACTGAATTTTGATTTGTGAAAATGGACTGCATAATATTTTTTTATTTCTCGCTTGAAATCAAAGATTGTTGAACCACGAGATTTGGACATATATTATATATATTAGTGAAAGTAAAGGATTATTTTTTGTATGAATGACTTTTCAAATCAAAGTATATTGCAACTTGATTCCCCTTCCTAATCCATACAAGTGGAAAAAAAGAGAAACGAACACTAATAAGAAAGGTGGAGCTTGAAAATCAGTCAGTGATTGCTCGTGGGACGAAATGGAAAGACTTCAAACGAGCCCAGAACACAAAAGCATGGATGAAAATCCAGAGATGATCCTTGAAATCCAAGGATTAAGGGGTTTCTCAGAGTAATAGTCCTAAGAAAAATGCTTCTACTTAAGAAGTGTAAATACTGAATATTCTATGATTCGAATCTTTCACAGATTATGAGTAAAAAGGCAAAAGATTTTCACATGGTGGTTGCATTACCTTTTGAAGCCACATCTGAACAGGAGAAAAGCTTATGTTTGTGTAAATTATATGAATATGTATATATTGATGTATGTGATATATATATACATTATAATATAATTATATTATTCGATATATATATATATATATATATATATTATATAGTATATATATATATATATACGATATATAATATATATATATATACTATATATATATATATTTCTATATTATTATTAACTTGAGAATGTTGAAATGAATTTGAAAGTACATGATCAAAGTCCCCTGTTTCACTCGGCTTCTACCGAGGATTTAAGGATATATATGTATATATATCTATATATATATATATATATATATATATATATATATATATATATATATTTATATATAATATAATAAAGAAAGAAAGTGACAGAAACATTTACTTAAAAAAAAAAACTGTTAAAAGGTTGAAAACTAATCGTGTTTTCCCTTGGACTATAGATCCAATGTTTTTTTCCCCCCGACTTTTTCCAGTGACCTTTTCCATTTGATCTCAACTGGGAGCAGCGAAGCTTTAAAAGCGAGTTCATGTCGTTCGCCCATTCTCATGTTTTTAAGCCTCCAGCCTGAAGGGAGACCAGTTTGGAATATTAAATATGGGCCGTCTTGTCCTCATGCAACCCAGTGCTAGACTGGGTGAAAATAAAGGGTTACTAGAGAGAGAGAGAGAGGAGAGAGAGAGAGATAAAGAGAGAGAGAGAGAGAGAGAGAGAGAGAGGAGAGAGAGCATGCAAAAAGTTGGCGAGGAGTAAAGGGAACTTTATTTACTTATATATGTTTACTTGTTTATTTATTTATTTTATTTTGAAGGCGAATCGATGAGCGGAGCACGGATATGTTACCGTTTTAAAAAAATTAGGTTTGACCCTTAACCTATTTTTACTTCCTTCTTTTGTAAAAAATAGTGGTTTGACCTTAACCTATTTTTTCTTCCTTCTTTTTTCTAAATTAGTGTTTTGCCAACAAACATGTTAAAATCTTAGCATTTTAATCCTATTTTATCAGCCTAGTTGAATATATGCTATCAGTAGTTGGGTGACGATATTTCGACTGCCTAGAACCCTGTAACTTTACCTGCAAGTGTACTATTCTCTCTCTCTCTCTCTCTCTCTCTCTCTCTCTCTCTCTCTCAGTTATAGATTTGGATTCTACCAATGCTCAATTATATTTAGACCTTATTTAACAACACCATTCAACAAGAAATAAAAAAAAATCCAATGACGTACATTTTTAAAATAATAGTAGCAGTTGAATCAAAAAGCCTTATTCGAAAATTTCACCATTGAAAATCTGTGGGCAGAATGTTCTCTGAAAACGGGGTTAAAAAGTTCCAAGAAAAGTCAGAGGTTGGGAACACAATGGAATGTACTCAAGGTAAGAAGAAAATGTGAGAGAAAAAAAATAAATTGCCTGGGAGTAACTTTTGGAGTATACTTGGTAATTATAGTGAAGAGGAGGGACTGCAGTTTATATTTTACCTTCGCATCACTATTAGAGCAACGTAAAATACACATCGGGAGCTGTGCGATTTCTGTCAATGGATTTAATATTTATTTTTATCTTGACACAACACACCTCTTATCAGATCAGACAATGCAATTGGTCTGATATCGCGGATTATGTCAAGATTAGCGGACCCACTATTTTTCAAGACAATATTACACCACTTTGGTTTATATATATATATATATATATATATATATATATATATATATATATATATATATATATATATATATATATATGTGTGTGTGTGTGTGTGTAAACAGAGTTCCCTTGTTTTATTTTTATCTAGAGCTCTCTCTCTCTCTCTCTCTCTCTCTCTATCTCTCTCTCTCTCTCTCTCTCTTTTCTCTATTATTCGTTCTCTCTCTCTTTCTCTGTCTATCATTTGTTTATTAATGGTTCTCTCATTTCCCGTTCTCTTTGTTATATTTACGCTATTCCTACAGATATCCTCCTAGCTATCAACATGCACACACACACACATATGTATATATATATATATATCTTATATATATATATATATATAATATATATATATATATATATATATATGATAATATATATATATCTATATATATATATATATCTATATATATATATATATAAGTCTCAGTAATTGGGCGGCTACTTGGAAATCTTAGCTTGATGATGAATAATAGTGCCAAGACTAGGAAAGAAACATTCTTTAATATTACGAGCTTTCGAGTTTAAAACTCATCATCTTACACTAGCAGAAAAGTTGAGAAATCTTGGTGTTGATGTTAGTAAGAAAATAGATAGCAGTAAAGTATTTTTAATCTTTCTAACAGAAATTTAACAAAAGAGGAAAAGGATGTTCTTTCTCTTGGTCTTGAGTTTGCCTTGACTCCCATGAAATTCAATTTCTTCAAGTATTTTTTTTAAGTTTTGAAAAACTATGTTCAACTTTAAGAAACAGTGACATTTGTGGTAGTGAAACCCTTATTTCAATTTTTAACAAAATTTCAGTAATTGCAAATGAGACTTTTAAAAATTTTAATCGTAGAAAGGAGGGTGACAATCAGTTAAATAAAGACAGAATCAATATTTTACGCAATCTTAAGAACGATGATAGTATTGTTATTACAAAACCAGATAAAGGCAGGGGTGTTGTATTGATGAATAGGTCTGATTATTTAGATAAAATGAATGAAATACTCTCTGATAATACAAAATTTAGGATGTTGAATGTAGATATTGCGGGTCACATTTTGAAATTAGAAGATAAATTAAATAGGATGTTAAGAAGTTTGAGAGATAAGATTGGGAAGTTGCATAGTAATTTATATGCTTCAGGGTCAAAGCCCGGTTATATGTATGGTCTACCTAAGGTGCATAAAATAGGAAACCCGTTGAGACCCATTATATCTTCAATTGGCACTTTTAGCTATTACTTATCAAAGTTTCTAGTTCCTGTTTAAAACCTAACTACTTTTAGTGAGTTTAATGTCCCAAATTCTTCCATGTTTGTCAAAGAATTGTGTTCTTTCGATTTTAACCAAGATGTTTGTAATGGCTAGTTTGATGTACCTCTCTTTTCACAAATATCCCATTAAAAGAAACAACTGACATTATTCTTAATGATATATGTGAAAACCACATAACAACTTTTGGACTTAGTAAATAGATTTGCGAAGTTATTACAATTGGCTACAACTGATGGCATTTTTACTTTTGATGGTAAATTATATAATCAAATAGATGGTGTTGCTATGGGAAATTCCCTTGGACCTGTATATGCAGATTGTTTCATGGGTTATTGTGAAAAGAGTTTGGATGTCTGAATGCCCTGTTGCTTTCAAACCCTTGTATTATCGTAGGTACGTTGATGACACTTTCCTTGTTTGTTTAGGGAACGTTCACACGTGGATTTATTTTTAGAATATTTTAATTCTCGTCATCCTAATATTTCTTTTACTTGTGAGACAAGAACAGGAATATAGTTGTCATTTTTAGATGTTCAGGGTACACAGAAATAGAGGTAAATTTCAGACTTCCGTTTATAGGAAAAGTACTTTTACTGGCTTGGGATTGAATTATCTTAGTTTTTTCAACCAAAGTTGTTTAAACTTAATTCAATACGTACTATGATAAATAGAGCTTACAATGTCTGTTGTGATTTTAATTTATTTCATCAAGACATGGTCTTCCTCCAGAATTATTTTTCCGAAAAATTCTTATCCGTATTTGTCTTTTACAAAAGTTCTGAAAAATTTTCTACATGAGAAATTTTGTCCCAGACCGGTGTACAGTATTGCTAGTAAAGATGTAAAGTATATTAAATTGCCTTTCCTTGGTCATAGTAGCTACTTGGTACGAAAAAAGTACAAGAAATACTTAAGCATAGTTTTCCTCAAGTTAGTTTCAGATTTGTTTTTACTACCCTTTTAACTTTTTGTAGGATCACTTTTGAGGGAGAAGCCTGCTCTTCCTGTGGACCTTAATTCGAGTGTCGTTTACTTGTTTACCTGTTCGCAGTGTGGTCTGCGATACGTGGGATCCAGTTCCCGCTGGCTTAGACACAGAATTTTGGAACACAGAGGTCTTTCCGTTAGAACTAGGTTTCCTCTTCTAAACCACCATTTTCTGCCATAAGGGATCACAGTTTAGCACAGGACCATCCTTTCACTCACCTAGATTTAGAGTACTGTCTTTTTGCTCAAATTGACTGGACCTTTTAATTTCAGAGTCGCTGTTTTATTAAGAAAATGAAAACCGGAATTGAACAACAATCGTCCGGTATTGAACTAGCTATCATATAGTTTTCATAGTAGGTACACAAAGTGGGTCGTTAGCTATTTTATTTTTGAGTGTAGTTTTGTTTACCTTTCATATTATTTTTATTTTTATCTCTGTTTTTGTATGATTTGCGCTTTGTTTTAGTTTTTCGTAATTTTTAATTTTGTTTAGTTTGTATGTGATGTTCGTTTTATTTTATGTTTTTACTGAAGCTTTTAATCAGACAATTAATTTTAATGTAATTTTTAGTGATTTCTCATCCTTGTCATTTTTTCAGCCTGAAGATGAGGTTTTCAAAACCTCGAAAGCTCGTAATATTAAAGAATGTTCTTTCTAGTCTTGGCACTGTTATTCATCATCAAGCTATTATATATATATATATATATATATTATATATATATATATATATATATATATATATATATATATATATATGTATATATATATATATATATATATTATGTGTATGTATATATATATATATATATATATATATATATATATATATATATATATATAATATATATATTTATATATCTCACACATATCCACAGGTGGATATATATGATAATGAATCACGTGCTAAAGTGATTATAATCATGTATATAAATATATATAATATATATATATATATATATATATATATATATATATATATATATATAAGATTAAAGCTGTGGGTAAACATTTAACAAAGGAAACATAGAACTCTAGAATTCAATCTCTCCAGACGACTCACTGTTAGAATCTAATGGGATCTTAACACAAATAGAAACTCACAGTTCTTAGTCTATCAACAAGATTCTAATTAACTCCTTGATTCCAATTCTTGAAGGAGTTGGCTAAGGGATAAAGGGGATACGTCCAGGAACTTCAATCCAGTTTTCCTTTTAGTATTCTGTGCAAGAAAACAATTGAGGTGGCTTTGTCCCTCCGTCCGCACTTTTGCTGTCCGCCCTCAGATCTTATACACTACTGAAGTTAGAGGGCTGCAAATTGGAATGTTAATCATCCACCCTCCATTTATCAAACATACCAAGTTGCAACCCTCCTGCCTCAGTAGTTTTTATTTTATTCAAGATTAAAGTTAGTCATGATCATGCGTCTGGCATGCCATCAAACCAGGTCACCACCAGGCTGTGGCTGAAAGGTTCATGAAACAATTCTGCGACTCTTTTCCTTCAAAACGGGCTGATTATCAGAGACTTTTCGAAAATAATCAATAAACATTTTGGTGCCTTTGATGTGAAATCAATTCCAAAAATCCATTGAAAGTTGGTTCCCTGTTCAAAGCGAAAGACAGACTCTGCACTTTGATGTAGTCTAATGGGGTTTACAAGTTGACTTGTCTTTGATGTGATATAGAAAATGGCTTGGGATCCACAAAGCTCTTCTTAGGGTACGAGTTGTCTCTCATAGTTGGGGGGTTAGTCACAGACCAGGATGTCGTTTGTTCACCTATAGAAACATCTGACCTAAGAAATCATTCTTTAAAATGTAAAACTGCCATTGAATACAAAGATTTCTCGATAATTATACAGGGTAGCAACTCTAGACTTATATATTTTAGATGCATTGAAAATTAAATGACTTGTTCTTTCTTTCAATATTGAGTCCTCAGCTGTTCTACTTTTTTATCATAATTTTGTGGTTATCCAACGTTTGTTAATGTTTACTATTTACCTTTTTTGTTTATAGTTTCACTTTAGACTTTCTTCTGGCAGGGCAGCTCCTCTCTCTCTGTCTTTTTTTCTAATTTGTGAAAGTGTTAAACCTGTGTAATTTTGACAAACCTTAAATTTTTACTGTTCACGTTTTTAGTGTAACTAATTGTGTTATAAGTATAATTTCTTATCACATTTTACCACATTTTTTCATTGATAACTAATGATTTTACTTATTTAGTTCATTTTATTTTCTGAATAATTGTACTTACTTTTTTTTTTTCAAAAACATTTTATTTATTAATGTAGAACTCCCTGAGGATGCAATAACGTATTGCGAAACGTTGCAGTAAACTGTTAGTATGTGAAATTCTTGCGTTTCTGCCCGCCTTTCCAAATGAAGGAAGAAAAATCTTTATTACATACCATATTTTTGGGATTTACTTTAAACAAGTGTGGTAACGATGCTTCAACATTTACGGCATTAATCCGTCGATGAGCGGTACAAATATAATCAAACAATATTTTTAGCTTTAGTTCCACACATTACAAATCACCTCCGATCTATCCATCTAGGATATTGAATAATTGAAAGACATATTTCTAAAGTGTCAGGTTTTATCGACAATTTTTGTATTCAGTTCTATTGTTCTATAAATCTATGGATTAGTCTTGTTAGATTATGAAAGTAAGTTCCAGGATTTTAAGTATTTTAATATTAAATTCTCAAGTTATCCTGGATGGTTTTCTATACATATATCTGATGTAAGGTGATTAAGAGTTTCCTATATAATTTCCGAGGAATAAGGAAAAATGATTTGAGATTCTTTCCATCTACTTTTTTTCTTTTCATAGTAGACTGACCGTTTCCCCACTTCTCTCAGAAGTGTCATCTGGACTGGATTATAAATGGACATATGCATTTTTCATTACTTGCATGCTGGTGTTTGAATTTCAAACATGATGTCATTTGGATACTGAATTTCTATTGGACTGGGGGTCTCATTCTTAGCTGGGTATCTCGGCGGCAGCCCGGGTATTCCTGGCACTCTGAAGGACTCTTCCCAATCAGCAGCTTGCATCCAAGGACTTCGGCAAGGGCGTGATTCCCGTTTCTGGTCGATAGTCTTGATTTGCATCGTTGTCGGTAGCTGTGTTCTGTCGCTCGTAAGTTTCCGTTCGAATTCTCGTGGATGTCCTATGGTTTCCTTGAAGAAGGGAGGATGCAGTCTGTGTTCCTGTGAATATTTAACGCAGACAGCTTCTGTTCTTTGCAGTCTGTGGAATTGGGCTTCTCTGTGAGAGAGCTCTGTGTTTTTTAATAATTCTTCTAGTGTTGTCTTACGATCACGGTCGTCGAGTCCTCAGCAATTACTACATAGGGGTGGGACAAATTCAATAACTATGCAGACAACCACGACCGCTATATATATATATATAGGGCTTGTGCCTTGTATGATAAGGCGCCTATGAGGTAATGTTAGACTAGCGATAATCTATACGCTAAGTCGGTTGGTATTGCACTTCCATCTTCAATGGAGTGTCTGGGGTTTTGTAGATCACTTACGAAGTCGGTATTATCTTTACGACGATGTGTTGAACTCATGGTTCGGTGAGGTTCTTGTAGAAAACACAAGGTATAAAAATAGTATAATCTTCTGAAGTTTACATGATGAAGATCAGGTATGATCGTACAAGTCTTCTATGACGATAGCTTGATCGCTTCTGCCAATGATGATGGCTAATCCTATTCCTCTACATGATAAAGCTTAGGTAAAGAGGTACAGGTCTTCTAATGACGATAGCTAACTCTGTTCTGCCTGTTTACCATCTCTGTTACAAGTTATGAAGGAACAGACAGTAGTTCGAACATATGAACATACATACAATGACATAGTTTCATACGAACACACAATCGAATGAGACACGCTACAGATCACGTAGGCCGTTTGAATAATAGGTCGGGGTAGTTGTCCTCAAGCAGGGAGCTTGGACTAATGTTTATAAACAATTGAATGACTACAGGGGTGACGGCGTGTTATCTTAGCTTACATACTTATTGTATACGTCATCTTTATCGTCTCTAGTCCTGATCACATTCCTGCAAGCAATCTGTTGACCTCTTTAGTTTTAGACTTTTATATATATGGGACTAACATTCCATATTTTTATTATGTAAACACTTACATTAGCTCGGTCAGCTACCAAAACCAGCTACTGAATATTACTCAAACTTGACTTGCATCTGATTATAGGAGTGTGATACAGACACTAGTGAATATATATATATAAGTAAATAAAATTCATTGTGTACATGAATTGATTCAAGTAATAAAATAAAAAATCAAGATATTGGTAAATAATAGTGATCACATGATATATATAATGATACAGTTTTTCACTTCATCTCTTTCGATACTTATGCTACAGAAAATACTAATGTACTCTGATAATTGCATAGAATGAAGATTAACATGATAAAAATCATATTTTAACTGATAAAAAATATCAATATATGAATTGATAAAATTATTAATGTTTATGCTGATTGATTCGTTGATTTCTGATTCATTAATCAATATACTAACTCATATATAACTGCAGATATTGGGAAGATAAAAGGTAACAGATTGATTATAGGCTACCTGATTTGTTTATACATTGGTATATGGATTCATATAATTATGATTGAATATATGTGCACTTTAAATAGATTCCTACTGCGTACACGCAAAGATATATTTATTTATTTGCTGTTATTTATGATCAGTTTATATATAGGATACATGATACTTTATATATATAGATACATGACCGAGGTTATACTACTTCACTTTTAACTAGCTTTCGAACAACTTTTCGTCCATTACACAGTTCCAGACAACCACCTTTAGCCAATTGAAACGGCCTTTTTCAATGGTTAAAACAAGGGGAAAATTTGCCTGGGCGGGTCCAACGTTCCATTTTGCGCTCACACTTATTCTCTGCATCCTAAGCTACACGATTACGTTCGCGATGAATAAAAAAACATCCCCAGCACGAGTCCTTCGCCAGCAAAGTAGAGTTGAATATCCTTCGGGTCGTAATTGTCGGAAGTATGTCCCTTATTGTAGTCGATTCCGACAGCCGCCGGAGCGTCCGCATGAAAACGAGATTAACGACGAGATACGGTGTCGGTCGAAGAAGTCATGAAATTCCTTTCACATTGTAGGCGGTTGTTACTTGACTGTAGTCGTCCGCCACGACGAACGATTTTTTTTTCGAAGTTGCGATGTGAAATTCTCGTACTGCAGGATACTGTACCATGGTTCCATAATCAGCCTGCAAGTGAAATTATACTTGTCACAAGGGCAAAGTAAATTCAGACAACATCCAAATACAGGGGAGGGAAGAGAGCCATTTAGACCAGACTTAACCCACATGAATTCCGCTGATATTTTGGAATTCAAAAGAGTCCGCTGTACAAACTTTTTTATCCATGGCATTACAATGAGTGAACCTATCCAGGTCTATGATTGACTTTGTAAAAATATCCATAATTATAAAAATAAATAGATATCAATACGAATCTCAAAGAAAATTCGATATTACTGGTAGTAAGTCACTAGACAAAGAAGTGGAAAATAGAGCTATTTGTAAGATTGCCAGGCAGATAAGTAGTCAAAGAGAATATTAATCATGATTCTATGTGCCCTTAAAAACAAAAGTTTCATATTCAATTTTCTCGTGCGCACCTCTGAGGTTAATTTTTTAAAAACTTTATTAATAGGTAGGAGATGCAACGAAAAAAAACCCACTATGTAACTAATTTCTAAATAAACTTTGGGTTTTTCAAGAAAATGTGACATTTTCCCATGAATGTTTTACTTGAATTGTAATAGGCTAATGTTGCAAGTAAATATTTCATATTCATATCGTGATACTTCCAAATGTCTATGAGGTTCAGAAAAAAATTAATTCATTTTGATGTTATAGAAATTCTATTTGCTTATTTTGTTATTAATTTTTTAAAAATGATGCAACTCCTTAGCTAAAGTTGCATTGCGCATACGGATAGACCATTTGTACCTACGTCTGCCTTGCCCATGAGAAGTTTCGGGCTAAGCATTCCTTTCTCCAGTCAATCTGCTGTTGCAAGCAGAGACGACACACACACACAGATGAAGCCTGTGTAAGCAGATTATTGAGGTTAAAAGGAACAAATGCTGATACGGCAATGATGACGTCGTCACTTGGCAGGAGATTGCTCTCAGCCAGCTAAGAGTTACGTTACTTGCTGTAAGAGATACGACTTTAGGATAAATTTTTTGTTTTTTGTTTTTTTA
The DNA here is from genome assembly GCF_015104395.2 of Macrobrachium nipponense. NCBI lineage: Eukaryota > Metazoa > Arthropoda > Malacostraca > Decapoda > Palaemonidae > Macrobrachium > Macrobrachium nipponense. Next base: position 30,978,546 of record NC_087207.1, on the reverse strand, counting down.
ATACTCGACCCACATGAGAAGAATGTCTGAAAAAAAAAAACAGTACCAAATTTGAACAATATATTAGTTTCATGCTGGAAATCTGCATAATTGTACTTATGTTAAATTAAATATTCCTTATTCAAAACTATAGAAAAGGTTTCCATACAAATTCTATATATATTATTAGCCCTGTATAAGATTCATATAGGATTATTTCATAGATAACATTTTTCACTTCTAGACTTCCTGACTTTAAATCTCTTTTATTTTATTTTATTTATTTTATTTATATTAGTTTATTTATTTATTTATTTATTTAAAAAATTTTTTTTTTTTCATTGACTACGAATATAAATCACCGGGACAGACATATATCAGTAGGTTTTGATATGTGTTTGAACTTTTAGCTTATTTGTCATTACTAAAGCGTTAAGTTAGAGTTCAAATCTTTACGCATATATATTTGGATATTTAATGGTTACGTTTTTGCTTATTGATATTATCGTGATTCCTTTTTTTATTATAATTTGTAACCCTTCCGACTTCTTACGGAGTGTATTATATTGACTCCACTTGTATCCATATTTTATTTTATTTTTTTATATTTATTTATTTATATATTTTTTTTTTTATATATCTTTGATAAATTAATGGTTGGCTTGAATATGTGGAAAAGTGTTCTAGCGGCGTACCGTATAAGGCTACTTGCGGCATCAATTCTATAGATACAAGATATCAATGATAAAGGTATTTAAAACCGCGAGAACCGCTATAATCCGGTCGGATCCAATATCACGAGTTGTAACTCGTAAGACATTGACACTTCCTATTTAATTATCCGTTATTCTACCAAACCGATTGACTCTGGGTGATAAAATATATTATTGGTTTTTCTTAATGGAAAGGAATTCACACAACGTGTTAAGGAGATTATTATTGATTTACACCCGACCCGATCAGATTATCATGTGTTGAATTCCATGTTTACTGATTAGCACTCATAAATATTCCTAACGCACTCAATTGCGGTGTTTGTTTTTAGTGCTATTAATTCTATATAACGTGTCAAGGAACTATTAACACTAAGAAGTGTTTATTCCCTCTGTCAGACTCGTAATTCTGTTAATAATTCTACGTATATTCTTTCAAGGATTGATTTGGCACAGGATAGGCCCTTAAACTGACAGGTGTCTTAGTGTATCCCTTGTTTTCATGACACGTGTTACAATTAGTTATGTGCTTTTTATATCTGTAAGCATTGTAGGCCAGTAAAATAGTGATTTGGCTTTCTGTGACATACTATGGAACCCTGGATGACGGAATGCAACCAGTTTATGACGATTGGTATGAAAGAGATTATTATTACTACCTGTCGTTAGTCATCTGCTGTGTTCTTCGGGTTTTCCTCGTCACAGACCTACATATAATATTACATTTGATTACATTATTCTGATACACATACTTTAAATATACTTTTGCTTTAGGGTTTCTGCTCGAAGTGTGTATTGTTTTTTGCTTAGCCGCTGACCCTGTTTCCGTTTCGAAGTGTTTATTGTTTGGGTTATGTCTGTTGACGCTGCTTTGTTCAGTTTGTAACAGTTCTGCGCTCCGACCCAGATATTCAATGCTCGCGATCTCTTGGGTTAAGGAATTTTCTTGTTAGATACGGTTTTAACAATAGGCACGGATGTTCTATATCTTTTTAGTCCAATTAATGGTTCTTTGCTGTATGGTGCGGGATTGCGGGATAATGCGTCAGCTATGATATTTGCTTTCCCAGGTAGATATCTTATCTTGGCTCCAAAGACCTGAATGATCATTTGTCACCGAGTTCCTTTTGGACTGTGATTAAAGCCTTTGAAAAACTCGGTAAAGGACTCCATGTTCAGTAAGGACTTTATCAGGATAGCCATAGATTATGAACTTAAAATGTATAGTGTTAAAGATACCTAGCCCTTCCTTGCCTATTACTGCATATTTACTTTCAGAGGGCTTTAGTTTACGTGAATAAAAAGCTATAGGGAAGAACTGTTTATCATATGACTGAAGTAATACCCCTCTTACCACTTGGTCTGAGGCGTCTGTTGCATAAAAAAAAATTCCTTATTTAAATCAGGGATTTTTAAGTTAGGTAAGCTGCATTATTCCCGCTTTTAAGATATCGAACGCCTGTTGATGCTTTCAGACCATAATAAATCTACGCTCTTCTTCTAAGATCTGTTAAAGGAGCTGTCATGATTGAAGAGTTACATATTTACATACGATTGTAATACCCACTACAGCGCAAAGTGCTGTATCCCCCTTTTACGTTAATAGGTACCGGAAGTTATGAATAGCCGACACCTTACCTTGGACTACTTTAAGACCTTGACGAGACACATAAAACCTAGATAAACATGTTCGGTTTTTTAAAACTCACATTTAGATATTTTACTCTGAGATTATTTGTCTTTGTCTCTGTAGCACTAGCTCTACTTTATGTGAATGTACTTCTAAGGTATTAGAAAAGATTACAAGATCATCCATATAGGCATGTAGGTTATCCCCTAAAAGTCTCCAAACACTATATTGTAATTGGGACGCAACGTAAACCGGAGGCATACGTAAAAAATTGATAATGTCCCCTGAGTGTGCTGAAAACGGTGTATGAGGTACAATCACTTAGGTAATGGTATCAGGTAAAAGCCTTTAAGTAAGTCCAAGTTGGTGAAAAAAAATTTATTTCTAACCTAACAGAGATAAAGATGTCGTCGGTACATCGCACTGGAAATTATCGGGAGTCGTTTTCCTTCCTTGTTTAAGCGACAGTAATCTGCGCAGATACGCCAAGTCCGATCTTTTATGGCATGACGTTTTGAGGGAAAAATTATATGGGGCTTATTTGATTTCCTAATGGCTCCTATTACTAACATTTTTTCAACTTCGTCATTTATCTCTATTTTAAAATTTCATTGAGAATCTATACGAAGGTACGTAAATAGCTTTATGTTTGTCCTTAGACCGTGTTTTGTTTTCAATGACATCCGTTTTTCTCCCAGAGATCACTCGCTAGTGGAGAAACTTCCTGGTATTCAGGTAGAAGATAAAAAAAAATTCTGCTGAATCACCTCTGCTTGAATGACTTTACGGATATTACTTTAGATAGATTATCAGAGATTCATCCACGACTGGTTGGGCGTGATTAAAACTAGCAACAATAAAAAATGCGATATTTATAACTTCCGTATCCACGATATGTATACTTTTAGGGCATTGTTCGCGGAAATCGTTATATTTCAGAGTGTCGGGAAGGATTAAAAATTTCATTTCCCAGCAAAGTCTTTTTACACGCACTAAGACATTCGAGGGTGCATGCTTCTCAGAGATTTTTGCGTGCAAAGTACGACTGCGGTTGTGGGAGAATTCTGTGGGTCATTTGAACAATGTTACGATTTATGAGACAAATGTATAGTTCCTTTATATAATTATTATTTGATTACTGTCTCATTTTTGTTCAAACGGAAATATGTTTGAAGGTTTATAGGATTTTCCTTTGATAAACACGCCTTATTTTGCAGGATGTAAGATAAATATTTTGTATACCCCTAGATGGATCTTACAATTACACTACATACAGATCAATGTTTTTTTATAACTATAGAGGTATCTGTAAGCGCTCGCTTATCCGGACTTCTCATTAGGGAAGTTCGAACAACAGACGGTGAGTCCGTAAATACTAGATATTACGTGTATTAAAGAAATAAACAATATTCTAATTTTACGGCGCGTACAGTTGGGCTTAATCCACCAGTACTCATAATACTTATGTATTAAAAAAAACGAAAACCTGCTCTGATTACTTTATACGGTCGTGTGTTTCATAGGAAAAATCCTTTTTAATTACAAAAAGATATCGGTATGAATGAACCAACATCGCTTTTCCCCACTCTGCTAGAGTCGCTTATTGTGTGGAATTTGCTTCGCTTTGAAAACTTCGGCAGTTTTTCGACTAACCTTGACCGCTTGACTAGGTGACACAGTAAC
>NC_087207.1:30964541-30969541 GCF_015104395.2 Macrobrachium nipponense | reverse complement strand
TTTCTCTTTCCGTACTCGCCGCTAAAAATAAAAAATAAAGAAAGAGAAAAAAATCGCTGTTGCCGCGCTAAAAAAAAAGTCTGAGGAGACTTTAAATGTTAACCCCCTTTAGTCAAAAGAAAAAATGTGAGTGGTCAGTACGTTGCCAGCTGCATGTTGATGGAGTGAGTTTTTTTTTTCCTTTCTTTTTTATCATTTGAGAGGACGAGGAAAATCCCTGCACGAACTACTACTGTGATGTGAGAACTGTTACACTGAACTAATCGTTAGGTTAAGATAGTGTTTACATAATGGACTATGAAATGAAAAGAAGATATAATCTATAATAACTAGTGATGTAAAGTTATTTATAGAAACCACAGATAAGCATTCACATTCTTTATATTGATCCAATTGGGATTTCATTCGAAAATTGAAAAATTCGCCAACGCACTTTGATATTAAGGTTAGAATAAGTAACGAGATCATTATCATCATATTTATATATATATATATATATATATATATATATATATATATACCATATATATATATATATATATATATACATATATATATATATATATATATATACATATATATATATACTATATATATATATATATATATATATATATATATATATGTGTGTGTGTGTGTGTGTGTGTATACATATATATTCTATGTATATATATATATATATCTATATATATATATATATATATATATATACTATATATATACATATATATATTTATACATGTATATATATATATATATATATATATATATATATATATATATATATATATATATATATATATATACAGAACAATCCCAACTATTGGGATTCCAATTTACCAACCTTTTTGAAGCTCAGTCATATTCCCCTATTACTTCATGTGCCTATTAGTACGCATTCACTTATTCACTGTATAGACTGCTCTTTGTTGATCTTCTGCTATACAGAGCTCGGTTTCGCCATACCCTTAAACCTTCCACGTCATTCAGTGATGTGGAGGTCATCTAGCCCCCAAGGCTTCACCTTTGATTCCCCCTCCATGGACAGGAAATCGTTCATTGACATATCTGCCAATTTGCACCATAGGCCGTGACGTTTCAAAGGACAGCCTGGTTTAGAGAGAGAGAGAGAGAGAGAGAGAGAGTTACAAGGAGTTAAAAGAGAGAGATAAGGATGGTTACAAGGAGTTACTAAGATTAGGATGTCTCAAAGACTTGGTAGGCCTTCCGAGGAGACATCGTGTGCTCACTTATCTGTAGGAGCAGGTTTTACTGTGCATTCACGGTGTCCTAATGATTTTGTCTAGCTTTCTTTTAAACTCTTCTACACTGTTGCTGCTTACAATTTCTAATGGCAGTTTATTCCATGTGTCACATATCTTACATTCTTATATGTAAAGGAGTCCCTACAGTGAGATGTGTTGTATCTCTTCAGTTCTAGAGGAAGTTATCTGTAAATTATTAAATGTCACAGGTTAACTCCATACCGGAGAGAGAGAGAGAGAGAGAGAGACTTTAAACGACTTCTACTCACCCTTCCCCCTTCTTCCCCCACCCCTCAAAAAACGGAAAAACTAATTAACTCAATTTTGTCCTAATCCATCCTTCATGGCGTCCCATATCCCACCTTCTCAAATGACAGATAATGAGAGCAAAATCAATACTAGGCCAAGACTCGCTTATAAGCACTTTCTCCCGTATCTTAATTAGCATCTTGGCTCTAAACGTGGACCATGTTGACAGTAACTGATTTATTTATTTCTGCAAACGGGCCCACGTCGCAATTTATCCAAAATTGGCGGCCGCTGCCAGAAATCAAATCAAGAGAGTTTGCACTTGAGCGAGATGACAGCGACAAACAAACGGATTCTAATACATTCTTGTTGACAATATAAGTAAATGACAGTCCCAAAGAAACATATCCTAAATATAAAAAAAAAGTACTTGACAATGTGACGAGATGGCAGTGACAAATAAACATATCCTAGATATTAAAAAAAGTACTTGTTGACATTATGACGAAATGACAGTGGCGAACAAACATATCCTACATATTAAAAAAAGTACTGGTTGGACAATATGACGAAATGACAGTGGCAAAAAACAAACATATCCTACATATTAAAAAAAAAAAAAAGTACTTGTTGACAATATGACGAAATGACAGTGGCGAACAAACATATCCTACATATTAAAAAAAGTACTTGTTGACAATATGACGAAATGACAGTGGCGAACAAACATATCCTAGATATTAAAAAAAGTACTTGTTGACAATATGACGAAATGACAGTGGCGAACAAACATATCCTAAATATTGAAAAAAGTACTTATTGACAATATGACGAAATGACAGTGTCGAACAAACATATCCTAAATATTGAAAAAAGTACTTGTTGACAATATGACGAAATGACAGTGGCAAACAAACATATCCTAAATATTAAAAAAAGTATTTATTGACAATATGACGAAATGACAGTGGCGAACAAACATATCCTAGATATTAAAAAAAGTACTTGTTGACAATATGACGAAATGACAGTGGCGAACAAACATATCCTAAATATTAAAAAAAGTACTTGTTGACAATATGACGAAATGACAGTGGCGAACAAACATATCCTACATATTAAAAAAAGTAATTGTTGACAATATGACGAAATGACAGTGTCGAACAAACATATCCTAAATATTGAAAAAAGTACTTGTTGACAATATGACGAAATGACAGTGGCGAACAAACATATCCTAGATATTAAAAAAAGTACTTGTTGACAATATGACGAAATGACAGTGTCGAACAAACATATCCTAAATATTGAAAAAAGTACTTATTGACAATATGACGAAATGACAGTGGCGAACAAACATATCCTAAATATTGAAAAAAGTACTTGTTGACAATATGACGAAATGACAGTGGCGAACAAACAATATCCTAAATATAAAAAAAAAATTAAAAAAAGTATTTATTGACAATATGACGAAATGACAGTGGCGAACAAACATATCCTAGATATTAAAAAAAGTACTTGTTGACAATATGACGAAATGACAGTGGCGAACAAACATATCCTAAATATTGAAAAAAGTACTTGTTGACAATATGACGAAATGACAGTGGCGAACAAACATATCCTAAATATTAAAAAAAGTACTTGTTGACAATATGACGAAATGACAGTAGCGAACAAACATATCCTACATATTAAAAAAAGTAATTGTTGACAATATGACGAAATGACAGTGTCGAACAAACATATTCTAAATATTGAAAAAAGTACTTGTTGACAATATGACGAAATGACAGTGGCGAACAAACATATCCTAAATATTAAAAAAGTACTTGTTGACAATATGACGAAATGACAGTGGCGAACAAACATATCCTACATATTAAAAAAAGTACTTGTTAACAATATGACGAAATGACAGCGGCAAACAAACATCCTAGATATTAAAAAAAAGTAGAGTATTTGTTAACAATATGACGAAATGACAGTGGCAAGCAAACATATCCTAATTTTAAAAAAATAAAATATTTGCTAGCAATTTGACAAGAAGGATTCCGCGAAATTCTTAGAACTAGAAATCCTCCACTCGCGTTTGTTGGCCTTTCTCTATCGAGTTTTGCTAAAAACTCAATGAGAAGATCCAAGAGGGGAGAGTCCTTAAGGATGCTGCAAAGCCGTGTAATTGATAGGCGTGGGGGAATCACCAGTTAAACAAAGACCTAAGCTGAAGATTACTGAAATGTAGAGGATTCAGTGTCAATTTGGGTTCAATTACCTGAGGGACGTCTGCTAAAGTTGACTTTTTGACTGAATTAAAAGTGGTCTCATTTTTAGGTACGAGACCGATTTTTATGATAATAATAATAATAATAATAATAATATAAAATAATAATAATAAGAATAATAATAATAATAATAATAATGGGACAGACTATACATAACACGAAAGGAAGGATGGAGAGGACTACTAAGAATAAGGGAGGCTGCGTCAACATCGAAAACAGAGCACTGGGGGCAATATCTGAAAGCCAGTGAACAAAGACGAGTGGCTAAAGAGTGCATGGGAAGAAGGACTAATAAAAGTAGACGAACGAACCCAGAAATAATACAGGAGACAGGAGAAAGACAGAAAGAACAGAGGACTGGCACAACAAAACCAAACCAATGCACGGACAATACATGAGACAGACTAAAGAACTAGCCAATGATGACACATGGCAATGGCTCAGAGGGGAGAGCTAAAGAAAGGAAACTGAAGGAATGATAACAGCGGCACAAGATCAGGCCCTAAGAACCAGATATGTTCAAAATACGATAGACGGAAATAACATCTCTCCCATATGTAGGAAGTGCAATACGAAAAATGAAAACCACATAAACCACATAGCAAGTTGGAATGCCCGGCACTTGCACAGAACCAGTACAAAAAGAGGCATGATTCAGTGGCAAAAGCCCTCCACTGGAGCCTGTGCAAGAAACATCAGCTACCTTGCAGTAATAAGTGGTACGAGCACCAACCTGAGGGAGTGATAGAAAACGATCAGGCAAAGATCCTCTGGGACTATGGTTATCAGAACGGATAGGGTGATACGTGCAAACAGACCAGCGTGACGTTGATTGACAAAGTCAAGAAGAAAGTATCACTCATTGATGTCGCAATACCATGGGACACCAGAGTTTGAAGAGAAAGAGAGGGAAAAATGGATAAGTATCAAGATCTGAAAATAGAAATAAGAAGGATATGGGATATGCCAGTGGAAATCGTACATATATCATAGGAGCACTAGGCACGATCCCAAGATCCCTGAAAGGAATCTAGAAAAACTAGAGCTGAAGTAGCTCCAGGACTCATGCAGAAGAGTGTGATCCTAGAAACGGCACACATAGTAAGAAAAGTGATGGACTCCTAAGGAGGCAGGATGCAACCCGGAACCCCACACTATAAATACCACCCAGTCGAATTGGATGACTGTGATAGAGAAA
>NC_087207.1:30942041-30954541 GCF_015104395.2 Macrobrachium nipponense | reverse complement strand
ACAGTGTTTGGTGTCAGCTGACTTATAGTTCTCCTTATGATGGTGGGGAGAAGTTCTATTTCTTTCACCGTGTTGATACTTTTTTTTTCTTTTGATATATGGAGTGCCTCGAGAAAACGTAAGCGTCAGCAGTCGTTCTTCGGTTCGCAATTTCTTTGTTCTTGAAGGTGACAAGAGAGACGCTTAGAGAGTCATGTTTTTATGATAAAGTGTGAGGTTAGTTTGTATCTTCTAAGGTAGGGGAGACTTTTTCCTTTATTATTTTCCTGATTGCCTTTTCATTCTCTACATAGTTTTGGTACATACATGACAAAAGTTATATGCTTCAAAAATATCTCTCTCTCTCTCTTTTTTCTTTTCTGTCTCACTGTATATATATATATATATATATATATATATATATATATATATATATATATATATATATATATAGAGAGAGAGAGAGAGAGAGAGAGAGAGAGAGAGAGAGAGATTTGAAGCATATCACTTTTGTCATGTATGTACCAAAACTATGTAGAGAATGATAAGGCAATCTGGAAAATAATAAAGGAAAAAGTCTCCCCTACCTCTCCTCTCTCGCTCTTCTCTCTCTCTCTCCTCTACTCCTCTCTTCCTCTCTCTCTAATATATATATTAATATATCTATATATATATCTATATTATAATATATATTATATAATATATGATTATAATCACTTTAGCACGGGATTCGTTTTATCACACTATCCACAGGTGAAAAATAATAGACAGGGTGTAGGTTCTGACCGGTTTCGGCTTTATTTTCAAGCCATTGATAAAGGACTGATACATAGTATTAGAATTCACATGTATATATACTACAAAGACAGTACTGTTGAACATAGACACAACCGTTTGAGACTGCAGATCCACCCACAGGCAGGGGTCAAGGTAGGAGTGGCTTTCAAAAATCTTTCTTTTATTAAACTAGCTTCATTGGAAAGGAATATCATTGAATCTAGTTTTATTAAATAAAGTTACAATAATAATATGAACATCAGTCAAGGAATGTATAAACTTGATCCTTTAATATCAAAAGAAATTTGTAAACTGTTTAAATTTTAAGGTAGGCTTTAGAAATGTAGGGATCTAGGATTATTATATTTATAAACACAGTAAGGGGGCAGTAGTGGTAATGAGATGTCCAACCCCGCCTCCCTGACACCTGTCAGGTGTGGACTTGTTGTCTGGTGGGTCCCTAATCGGTAGTATCTTTTGAGAATTTATAGTAAATTTTAGCCAAATGATTTTTGAAAGCCACTCCTACCTTGACCCCTGCCTGTGGGTGGATCTGCAGTCTTAAACGGTTGTATGTTCGTCAGTACTGTATCTGTAGTATATATACTTGTGAATTCTAATACTATGTATCAGTCCTTTGTCAATGGCTTGAAAATAAAGCCGAAACCGGTCAGGACCTCAACCACCCTGTCTATTATTTTTCACCTGTGGATATGTGATGATATATATATATATATATATATATATATATATATATATATATATATATATATACATATATATATATATATATATATATATATATATATAGTATATATATATATATATAGCTGAAACTATGGAAATTCTTCTACATGATCCACTTTAAGAGAGTTACGTGACCAAATAAACCTAGCTGTAATTGTATAAGTTGCATACGATTAGCACCAATCCAATTACTTTTATTTGGTAGGTTTAGCTGATACGCGCAAAATTTGACGAAGCTTTCAGCATTAGTTTCCTAGAAGAGTTTCTTTTTAAATGGTCCGTCAAACGCTCTAAGATCGATGTGGGTGGGGGGGGGGGGGGGGGGGGCGGTGGGGGGGGGGGGGGGGGGGGGGGCCCCCCCCCCCCAGGCAGACAAGCAGTTCAGCCAGATTCTGTTCAGTTACTCAAATCTTTCTTTTAACGTTATCGCTTGTTTATGGATTTACTTGAAACGTGACATTTGCTGTATTTCATATGGTTCAGAAATGGCGTTAACGATATTATGATTTCTAATTTTTACTCTGATAATAATAATAATAATAATAATAATAATAATAATAATAATAATAATAATAATAATAATAATAATAATAATAATAATAATAATAACTAAGGAGGCAGGATGCAACCGGAACTCCACAATATAAATACCACCCAGTCGAATTGGAGGTCTGCGATGGACCAAATAAAATAAATAAATAATATTATAATAATAATAGAAATACTAATTTTTCCAGTATTTTTTATTTATTTTCCCTTTATCAAATAATAATAATAATAATAATAATAATAATAATAATAATAATAATAATAATAATAATAATAATAATTTTTCCAGTAATTTTTTATCCATTTTCCCTTTATCAGTTATAAATTATACTAAACTTATAAAAACAGTTGAGTATTTTATGTCGGTCTGTGTTCAAAATAATTTTTCCGAGTATATAATTTTGATATCAATTCTCCATTTAGAGAAGTTATTTATTGTCTCAGTTTCTCTTTTTTTCACATTTTGCTTCTTCAGCTGTGCGAGCGATGGCCTTTGTAACATCAGCTATAGGACCCCTGTCTAGCTTCTCTAACGTGAAATATTTTATTTCATTGTTAGGTATATCTTTGACCTGAGATACTGTTTCCGCTTTGGTTGTCCTTACTGTCCTATCACAAGGGCAGTTTCATCAAAATCGTTCTGTAGAAAGATAATTATTTTAAGATTAACCCAGTGAAGTGACCGTTGACATTCTAAATGCCCAATACCAGTGGTTCCCAACCTTTTATGGCCCATGCACGCTTTCATCATATATTGGAATGTCATTCAACCCCCACTACCCTTCCCTTCCCTTTCCAAAATTGTCTGTTTCAAAAGGTGCATTCCAAGTCATTTCAACAAGATACTAACACGAACACACGCTAGCGGAGAGAAAGCCCAGCGTGACCTCTCTATAGTGTGGACCGATGCACACTGCTTTTGTGAGATACACATCACTCCCAGTCATTCCTTATCACAGCAAGGGAAATGACCCGAGCTGGTGTAAGGGCATTTTCATGTAAGCCTTCCGACCACCGAAGGGTGCACTTCACACACAAAAAAAAAAAAAAAAAAAAAAAAAAAAAAAAAAAAAATAGTATTCCGTGCTAATTTATGTAGGGATGAATAACCGTAAAAGTCTTCGAATTTATTCAGTAATTACACCATTCTACCAAGGTATTATTCAGCAATTGTATAATTCTTCTTCTTCTTCTTCTTCTTCTTCTTCTTCTTCTTCTTCTTCTTATTATTATTATTATTATTATTATTATTTTATTATTATTAGTCAATCGCTTTTCTTACTGCGTGCGCTGTTTCTAGAAGCACGCTCTTCTGCATCAGTCCAGGAGTTACTTCAGCATCTACTTTTTCCAGGTTCCTTTTCAGGGATCTCGGGATCGTGCCTATTATCATTACTAGCAGACATAACGCCCATTATAGAAAGATTGTCCGTTTTAACGCCAGGAGTCGCTTCGACGGTTGCTGTGCAGGCTAGTTAGTGTTTTGCTTGAATTTTCGGCTACGGTTTTCCAACCGTTCCTTGAAAGGGACGGGGGCATAACGCCCATTAAGGGTGGGGGATGTTGGGGGGAGGTAGGATGAAACCCCATTATAAATCATCTTAGGGGTCTCCACTATAACCCTGTCAAGTTTCATGCCCATCGGACCAGCCGTTTGGCCGTGATTGAATGACAGACGGACGGACAGACATAACGCCTCATTATCGTAAGGTCATTATTATTATTATTATTATTATTATTATTATTATTATTATTATTATTATTATTATAAAATTACTCATGTAGTAAGAGTCTTAAAGTGGCGAAACAAATCCACAGTTATGTATGTTTACAGATATTTAGAGATAAATCTGTACAGAAAGCTTAAGTGACTGTTCGATTTTCTTTTTCAATCTGATTCCATCAGGATTCAATCCGATTGAAAAGGTGAATCAAACAGATTCCCGAAAGCTTTCTGTACAGATTTATCTTTAAATATATGTACATATACATAACTGTGGATATGTTCCTCCGTTATTATTATTATTATTATTATATTATTATTATTATTATTATTATTATTATTATTATTATATATTATATCTATCAAACATATCTATACAGAAATTATGTATGGAAATTCGTAAAGTAACTAAGTCTACGGGCATAACCAGCCTCGTTTCATGGGCTGAAACCAGCTCCATTTCAGGGACTCCCTTCACATCCCCACCCCCTTCCAAGGGGGGGGGGGGGGTTGTTAGGATGAAATCCCATTATAAACCATCCTATGGGTCCCCACTGTAACCCTGCCAATTTTCTTGCCCATCGGACCAGCCGTTTGGCCGTGATTGAATGACAGACGGACTGACAGACATTACACCCATTATAGTAAGATTATTATTATCATCATTATCACATTGTCATGAAAGATAGAGTTAGAGTGACAACAAATAACTTGCGCAAAGCCAGCAGGGAAAAATAACAAGTGACCGAGCATCTTCTTTCTGAAATGATGAGAATTTCCTGAACTTGGAAACTGTAAATTACTCCCTTAATTAGCCTTAATGGACTTCCATTAACACAAACGTCCGGTACTTCTCCCCACTCAGCGTTTTTCCTTTGTTGTCTTGTTTCCCTTTACTTTTTTTTCTTTCCTTTTCTCCTTTTACAAACAATCGATCTCAGTTCTTTACGAAAAAAATTTTAAGTGGCTTTGTTATCTTCGATTTTTATTTGGAATCATTCGATTCAAGTTCTTTAGAAAAAAAGGGATTTTTTCCCGGGGCTTTTCCTGCTATCATTTCTTTCTTTCTTTTTTTGTATTTATGGATCCATTCAATTCGATTTTTTTTATTTCTTCTTTATTTGTAAAATCACTCCCTGCAGCATGTATATATTTCTTTTTTGGGGGGGTGGGGCGGGGGGGTTAATATTCGATTCAAGTTTTCGTAGAAATACAAATCTTGTTTCTTTTTTTGTTCTTCTTTCTGCCTTCTTTTCATTTTCTATTTTTATTTTTTTTTTTTTACCGAGACCTTCCAGTTGAGTTCTACAAAAAATGTTTGGTTTTCACAGTCTCACCGTCCTCCATTCGATCCAGTTTTCATCTATTTTTAGTTTTCTGTAAAAGCAAACTATTGAGATGGCTTTCTCTGTCCGTCTGCAATTTTTCTGTCCGCCCTCAGATCTTAAAAACTACTGAGGCTAGAGGGCTACAAATTGGTATGTTGATAATCCACCGTCCAATCATCAAACATACCAAATTGCAGCCCTTTAGCCTCAGTAATTAGTTAAAGTTAGCCATGATCATGCATCACAACAACACAGGGCACCACGGGGCCGTGGCTGAAAATTTCATAACCAGGGGCTGAGAGTTTCATTGGTCGGGGCTGTGAGTTTCATAGGCCGTGGCTGAGAGTTTCATACAGCGCTGTACGCTGTACACAGATACCTGGAATGCGCCGAAGCATTTGTTACTTGTTTTTCTAAACATGCGAATAAATTGGTGACAGATTTTCCTTTCTTTGTAAAGTTTCAGAATTCTAACTTTACTTTTTTTTATTTAATCGTGTGATTCACATTCCTAGAATATTCCTTGTTCTTTCTGACGTCATCGTTTTCTCTTCCAAAAATGATTAATATCGTTGTTTGATTGTGTTCAGCCTTTTCATTGTTTTAGAGTTTCTTGAATGACATGATGGCTGGTTAACTTTCTATATAAAAGGACCAAAATATTAATTGATCACAGAATTTTTAAGGTATAAGTTGTGGAGGTTTCAAGAATTTCAACGAGAATTATATCCCCACACAAATTACAGTTATGATGTAGTAACCGAAAACTGAATAGAAAATAGTGCAAGAGCCCGTGCCAGAACATGGTTGGCTTAAGCTGAAACGAACCAAAAAAATAGTGCAAGAGCCCGTGCCAGAACAAGGTTGGCTTAAGCTGAAACGAACCAAAAAAATAGTGCAAGAGCCCGTGCCAGAACATGGTTGGCTTAAACTGGAACGAACCAAAAAAATAGTGCAAGAGCCCGTGCCAGAACAAGGTTGGCTTAAGCTGAAACGAACCAAAAAAATAGTGCAAGAGCCCGTGCCAGAACAAGGTTGGCTTAAGCTGAAACGAACCAATAAAAAATAGCAAGAGCCCGTGCCAGAACAAGTTTGGCTTCAAGGTTTGCTTAAACTGACACGAACGAGCGAAACAAAAGAAAGATGAAAACTCACAAAAATCCAAATGTCGTGAGGGAATTCGTTATTGGAAAGAAAAATATCCGAAGAGTCACCTTCTCGTATTGGCAACTTTCCCGAAGAAGTTTTATCCGGCCCTGAGGGCGTCCACCGGTCAAGAGGTACTATTTTCCTTTATCCCGCATTTACCTTTTCCTCCCTGGAGGCTAGACCCTCCCTCCCTCCCTCACTCCTTCCCTCCCTCCATTTCTCTTCGTAGGAGTAAGGCACGTAGGAGGATTTCTGGACCTCAAACTATTTGATTTGGGAACTTGGGAAATTGGTCTGTGAATGAAGGGCATTCGGGATGTTTAGGCTTCATTATGAGTCTCTCTCTCTCTCTCTCTCTCTCTCTCTCTCTCTCTCTCTCTCTCTCTCTCCTTCTTCTTCTTCTTCACACACACACACACACACACACACGTTTAAGGAGCGTAAGTATTTTAAACTCGGAGAAAAGACTTCGTAAAATGAATTGTTAGGTAGTGCACACATATGTGTGTGTTTGTGTGCATGGGTGTGTGTGTGTGTGTGTGTGCACGTACATATACCTAGCGCACACTACCTAACAATTGATATTACGAAGTCTTTTCTCCGTAGTTAAGGAGACTGTAGACAGGTGTCAACTCTCATTTTGACATGAGCTTAAAATACCTGCGCTCTTTTTATCACGGACTCTCACCGTTTGAGACAAGGTTATATTAACTAAGCCAGAGAGGTTTACATAAATATGTAGTGAAGTCGTTGCCATCACCCCCCCCTCCCCCCCCCCCCCTCCCTTATCCTTCTCCGACCTGACTGAGGCCTATGACTGTATTTTCTAATATACGTCAATAACTATATTTATGCGAGAAGTAAAACATTTCCCCTCTATCTTGGGTCAAACCCTTACTCTCTTCCTGTTGACAAGAGCGTCCTAGCCTCATGTGCTTAACAAGCCCTAATCCTAAATGAAACAAGGGTTGATCCGACCTCCATCTTACTCGGGGCGCGTGCTAAGACCTACTGTCAAATAGAGTGTTGTTGTTACACCAATGGAAACTAAAATAAATACGTTATTTTTTACTATAAATAATTGGTTTATATTGTATAAAATGCACATTATTTATTTTTTTCATTTTTATCCTAATTGATAAAGCATAAATATCCTACCCAAGAATTCCTGTCTCTTTAACTCGACGTGAAACACCTTTTTCAGATCTTTTTTTTAGGCTTTTCCGCAGATCTTTCCTAACTCCTCCCCCCCCCCCCCCCCCCCCACAACAAGAACAACAAGAGCAAGAGCAACAACAACAACAACAAAGTAGCCTGTAGGCTTACTCCCCGAGTATGCGAAAGCTCTTTCGGTTGAAGAAACTTTTCCTTTTTACAGCTGTAACTTCCGCTACTCAACAGCCCTGTCTGATCCCTAAGTCCTCTGACCCTTCATGATCTGAAAGGGGTAACGGCCGGCCACTAAGCGAAGCTATCACCCCAAATGAGATAGGTAATCGGAGGCAATTTCTCGAGAGTCCTTCCGGGGGGGAATTATCATATTTAAGATTACCTTTATAGGCGACCTAATTATAGCTGGTTAATAGAATGGCTTTCTTATTCCATGAGTCATGAAGGACACACACACACACACACACAGAAAGAGAGAGAGAGAGAGAGAGAGAGAGAGAGAGAGAGAGAGAGAGAGCCAAACTATTTTTATGTTTTTTTATTCTATTTTCATGAAAAATTCTGAATAATTTTGTTATCAACTTATATTTCATATTTCATAACCATCATAGGCGTCTTCTAGTTGCTTTTTAATAAACAAGAAGAAAAATGCGAGTCTTAAATTTGATCCAGCTGATTTTAAAGTTATTGATATTGTAGCAGATTTTATGTAATATATAACAATAATAAATTATTTCCCTCACTGTGATCAGTGCATGTTTTTATATGATATAAGTTAGCATGTTTTTTATTATTATATTATTATTATTATTATTATTATTGATTATTATTTTTATTATTATTATTAATATTATTATTTTATTATTATTATAATTATTATTGACGTTTTAGGTATTTAGTTTCTACGAATGACATTGGAGCATTATACTAGCAGACTTTGATAAGTTAATAGTTTTTTTGTTATTTGTTAATGATAACAAGCAGTTTCTTGGTGGAAGAACCTTGAACTCTAGAGTTACTTAAGACCTGTCCTCATAGTCTGTTTTTATCGGTAGCCTGTTAATCTATATCCATATATATATATATATATATATATATATATATATATATATATATATATATATATATATATATATATATATACACACACACAGAGAGAGAGAGAGAGAGAGAGAAGAATCATAGGGGTAGCAGACCCGACCAACATCCAGGTTGAAGAGGTAAAGGCATGTCTTTCACAAGTATCGTTTATTACACCAACGTTTCACATCACATGATGCATCCTCAAGGCTGGAAATTATATATTATGAATACTAAAATATCACTCACTCATGTAAAAAATCTAAAATAAAGCACAACAAATATTTAGTCATCTTCTTATGTTAATTTTCTCTCAGCCTTTTTAGTCACTTTTTAACTCTTACCTTGGTAGGTGTTCCTTTCGAGTTCTCGTTTTAATTTGTATTTGCAAATGTCAAATATTTGCTGTGCTTTATTTTAGATTTTTTATATGAGTGAGTGATATTTTAGTATTCATAACATAATTTCCAGCCTTGAGGATGCATCATGTGATGTGAAACGTTGGTGTAATAAACGATACTTGTGCAAAGACTTTTGCTTTTACCTCTTCAACCTGGATATATATATATAATATATTATATATATATATATATCATATATATATATTATAATATATATATATATATATATATGTATGTATGTATAGATATATATAGATATATATATATATATATATATGATATATATATATCTATGTATATATATATATATATTATATATATATATATATATATATATATATAATATATATATGTGTGTGTGTGTGTGTGTGTATGTATGTGTATGTATGTATGTATATGTGTGTGTGTGTGGTTGTGTGTATAAAAGTTTAAATGAAGACCACTACCAAAATATAATTAGAGAATTAAGACGTTTTTCAACTATCCGGTCTTATAGGAATGTTTATCAAAGAATTCGATGTGAAAGGTCGTTTGATTGGAAGAGGGAACGCAACAAACATTGGACCTCCCCCAGGAAACCAAGCAGTAAAACTCACCAAGACTCAGCCTGACTGGGAATACAGTCTTTGAAAATAATAATCTGCAAAGAAAGGAAAATTAGGAAATTGAGACAATTCCAAGGAGACCTTGAAAACTACCGATGCTAGAGGGCTGCGAATTGGTAGGTTAATCATCCACCCTCCAGTCATCAAACATACCAAATTACAGCTCTCTAGCTTCAGTATATTTTATTTTAATTAACGTTTATTGTATTATAATTACGGTTAAAGTTAACCATAATCGTGTGCCTGGCAACGATTTAGAACAATCCACCACCGGACCGTGGTTAAAGTTACATGGGCTGCGGCTCAAGCAGCATTATACAGAGACCACCGAGAGATAGGTCTTTTTTCGGTGGCTTTGATTATACGCTTTACAGAAAACTCGATTGACTTCGGCGCATTCTTTACTTCTTTTTTTTTTTGTTTTTCAAATCATTGTCAGTGGCATTGAAGAATCTAGATAGATACTTTTTCTTATCTTGGCCCCTCGTCCTCTTCAGGTTAGCAGCTGCGTCGACTTGTTTTGGGAGGCCAGGTTAGAAGCACGGAACAATATCAATACTGCACAAGCTACTGGTATTATTATAAAGTAAATCATGTTCTAGCACCAAATGATACGTGGACTTCTTTTGTTTAGGTGATATCTTGCATAAGAGTAAGATAACTGCAAATTCTACATTGCTAAGAATGATTAATACCTGCGATGTTTGCAATGAAGCAAATGAACATAACTGAACAGAAAGTGAACTTAAATAACATGTTAAAATTTTGTTGATGTTGAAGGAAAAGAAAAACAAAGATATCCAATGACAGAACATGGTTAAAAGATTGAACATCGTTTTGCCATTATAGAGATACGTAAAATAGCTTGGAAAAAAAAAACAGATTACATATTCATAGAAATCGAGCGTTTTCATTCAGAAAAATTTTTTTTAGTAAGACTGAAATTATCTTAAGGAAGGTGCATTAATGAGAGGCTACATTTTATCGCGATTTTTCCCCCTGGAAAAGGGTTGTTAGTGAAGGTAGCTCCCATAAAGTTAATTCTCTCTCTCTCTCTCTCTCTCTCTCTCTCTCTCTCTCTCTCTCTCTCTCTCTCTCTCTCTCTCTCTCTCTTCTAGGGACATTTTTCTCAGTATTGTTAAAACGAATTCTCCTCGTATATTACAGATCTTGGTCAATTCTCTAAACCAAACATTCTTAAACAAACACATAAAATATTTTAGTTAACGTAGCGTATCTACCAAGAGTAGAACCAGTAAATAACACTGTTTTAATTCGACCACAAACCAAACATTATAGATCAATCTTTCCAGTTGTGACGACTTTTATTCCCTAGACTGTTGCGACGTGATACAGTCTTCTTCAAGGGCGTTGTTATTGATTCTGGTGCTCGTAACTTGACGATGAACCTGTTACAGAGCTTGTAGTACTACACCCACAAAAGCCATTCATCACTACTTTATTGCTTTTGGCTCCTGTGGCTTTTTGTTTATTTATTTTCAGTTATTATTCCCTTGGTATCTGGCTTAAGTCAGCCGGAACTAATAGTCGGGTCTACTTCTTCCAAAGAATTTTTTTTATTACGGTAAGGTATCTGTTTTGTCAGCTGAATTGAGAGAGAGAGAGAGAGAGAGAGAGAGAGAGAGAGAGAGAGAGAGAGAGAGAGAGAGAGAGAAAACTATTGTTGTATTCTTTCGTTTATAATTATTCGACCCGGTCTTGTACAACCTCTTTAATAAGTGGTAGCTCGTTCTCTTAGTGACTGTCTGTTTGTCTGTCACATGATTATTATTATCCTTCATTACCAAGTTATCAACATAAAAGGAAATTACTGAAGTATTCAGAATCACATATGCTCCGGAATATAAGAAAACGGGGAAATGTACGTAAGCTTTAATTCTAAATTAAAAGTATCCATCAACTTAATGGCGTCCAAAATAATCCAGGTTGGGGGAACATAGCGAATACGATGATAAGTTAGCGCATGAGTCAAATCTGATTCACACACACACACACACACACACACACACACAGAGAGAGAGAGAGAGAGAGAGAGAGAGAGAGAGAGAGAGAGAGAGAGATTCAGTGTTATTCGAGATTATATATCAAAGCGTGTAGATCGCTCGCGTTCTTGAGCTCTATACGTTTTCGTTTTCGAATGTTTGAAAAATATACCTACAATTCTTTTGCCATATTCATTGAAATAAACCAATAGGGGCATATTTTATATTAAGTCACAATGTTGTTAATTTTGAATGTGAAAATTACGTCTATACATATGATGAAAAATGTCTTCGTTGTTTTTTTTTCACCATTATCTATTTATTGATTCCGTAACAGTAAGGTGATAAAAATCTTTAAAATTTATTTCAGTGTTTGTTCACCTGCCACATCCTAATTTTCGAAACGTGAATTTAAATAACATTGTTAGTGCTAACCTTTCATATATTGTTATTTGTACCCAGGACTGAAATGTCAGACATTTGTTTTAAAACTCAATGGGAATATCCCACGTGTAGTTTATCCTTGTGCATTTGTTCTAAAAAATCCCTGTGTGAAAACTGGCATTGACCAATTCTGACTGGTTTTTATTTCGAGTACGTCGAATCATATGTAAAATGAGTTATTGTTTTTATTTGTCCCGAATGCAAATGCCCGAGATGTATACTAGTATTGCACCAGCCCCGGGTTTTTAGTCATGCCCATAGGTTAGTTAAGGTTAGTTTAGATCCTAAAAAGACCTTGCAGGTAATTTGGATGTTGGAAGCAGTGAAGTTTTTTCAAGAAGGTTCTATGAATAAATTTCAAGACGTTGGCTCCCTTTTTTTTCTTTTTTCTTTTTAGAGAAGGTCCCAGTACTTGGTTTACAGTTCACGAATATGCGTCCCGAATCTATTATTGGTTTCACTTCTAAATTGCTCCCTGCCTTGGAATTACAGTAGACCGGAGGAAAGTAATTGAAATGCAGGATATTCCGTCATTTGAGAATTTA